>NC_133619.1:429605916-429708416 GCF_048593235.1 Sminthopsis crassicaudata | reverse complement strand
AATAAATAATATATTTTGAAACTTTTTAGTATTATACAGTTGTGAACACTAGAAGAATTGAAGTTGTATAGTACCATGTACTATATAACAGTGTAGAAAAGGAATTGTCCCATTGTTACTTTTTTTGGCTAGAGCTCCACTTCAATTGAAAAAATATGGAGCACTTATAATGTAAAAGGCCTTAGGGATAATAAAATGAAAAATAACATAATCTATACCCTTAAATTGTTTCCAATCTAATGAAGATTTGGGCAAAGTTTTAGTAATGCTATTTTTGAATTGATTACAGAAATAAAACATTAAATAATAAAAAATTCCTATATTTATGATAGCTATTCTCATATCGACCATGCAGAGCTTCTTAAACTTTTTCCACTTGTCTGTTTTCTTTTGAGAAATTTTTACATTAACTTGAAATATAGTTATATAAAATAGGTATATAAATCAAACATTTACTGATAATAAATTGATTTCACAATCCTCACATTGTTATCAAATCTCATATGGGATTGTGACTCACAGTTAAGAAACTGGAATCTATTGTAGTCGGTGAACTTCTTAGATTTTTTTGGTAGGTCTCAGGGTATAATTCTTGATCTTCATTTATAACATTTCTTCTCTCTCTCTCTCTCTCTCTCTCTCTCTCTCTCTCTTTTAATTATAGCTTTTTATCGACAAAATATATGCATGGGTAATTTTTCAACATTTACCCTTGCAAAAACTTCTGTTCCAATTTTTCCCCTCCTTCCCTTCACCCCCTCCCCTAGATGACAGGTAGTCCCATACATGTTAAGTTTTTTAAATTATATGTTAAATACAATATATGTATACATATTTATTCAGTTGTCTTGTCATACAAGAAAAATCGAATTTAGAAAGAAGGTAAAAATTACCTGGGAAGAAAAACAAAAATGCAAGCAAATAACAACAGAAAAAGTGTAAATGCTATGTTGTGGGCCATACTTATTTCCCAGTGTTCTTTCGCTGGGTGTAGCTGGTTCTGTTCATCACTGATCAATTGAAACTGATTTGCTTCATTTCATTGTTGAAGAGGGCCACTTCTATCAGAATACATCCTCATACAGTATTGTTATTGAAGTGTATAATGATCCCCTTTTACTCAGCATCAGTTGATGTAAGTCTCTCCAGGCCTCTCTGTATTCATCCTGCTGGTCATTTCTTACAGAGCAATAATATTCCATAACCTTCATATACCACAATTTACCCAATCATTCTCCAATTGATGGACATCCATTCATTTTCCAGTTTCTAGCCACTACAAAAAGGGCTGCCACAAACACTTTTTGCACATACCTTTCCCTTTTTTAAGATCTCTTTGGGATATAAGCCCAGTAGTAGCACTGCTGGATCAAAGGGTATGCACAGTTTGACAGCTTTTTGAGCTTAGTTCCAAATTGCTCTCCAGAGTGGTTGGATCTGTTCACAACTCTACCAACAATGCATCAGTGTCCCAGTTTCCCCACATCCCCTCCAACATGCATCATTATCTTTTCCTGTCATCTTAGCCAATATGAGAGATGTATAGTAGTCTCTTAGAGTTGTCTTAATTTTCATTTCTCTGATCAATAATGAGTTGTAACACCTTTTCATATGGGTAGAAATAGATCACTTATTTCTTAAAATTTATCACTAAGGAATATGGCAGATAAAATTGTTTTGATGATATGATCTGTATAATTCATTTAGGTACAAATTGTGTGTGTGTGTGTGTGTGTGTGTGTGTGTGTGTGTGTGTGTAGATTACATATTTGAGGTTTCTGTGAAAGCAGAATAAAAATAAAAATTCTTTTTTATTATTGCATAACTTTTTACTTTCCGTATAACATCTGAAGAATTTTGGCAAAATGATTTATTTCTCTTATCCTCTTGTAGCACTTGAACTATGTTTTAAATATCAGGAAAACATAGAGTTGTTTTTCCCCCTTGATTTTTATTAGATCAGTTCCTCTTCTGTACATTCTAATTCTCCTCTTCTTTCCAGTGTAATCCAGATGACAGGATTCATTTGCTTCTTAAATCTTTAGATCTATGCTCAGTAGAATGGAATAGATAACTAACTTAAACCTTTGTAGTGTAAGAATTACATGTAGCTGTTGAATTGGATCTGTTTATTCAGCTCCAAAGACCAATGCTTATAATGATTATTATATAGCACTTTAACTTCATTTATAAAGAAATAGAAAAATTACAAGGGATACAAATTAATTATATTGTAAGGCGTATAGTTTCTTTGGACACCCCAAAGTTACTTCAAAGACCAAAAAAGCAATGTGTCAAGATTTAGAAACCCTGGGAGTAAGAGTAACTTTTCATTTTTTTCCCCTAGGGAAAAAAGTAACAGATTCAAATATAGACATTTGTTTATTTGGCATTCTTAATGATATGCAGATAACTTGCTTACTGATTCAAGCATTCAACTGAATCTGAAACCTTATGAAGTTGCAGGTCATATCAAATCCATGCCTATCCTTCCTGTTTGACTCTTGTCGATCTCTTCTCATAAATTTACCTTGGAGAGCCATTAACGACTTATCCTTCACTCATGGCAGATGCCAGCCTATCTTCTTCAGTCATGCATTTTTTTAATAATCTTTTCACCATTTCTCCTTCCTACCACAAATCTTTCTGTTGCCCAATAGATTGTAAGCTCCTTAAGAACAGACATTATCTTTTGCCTTTTTTTGGATTGCTGATGCTTAGTAAAATGCTTGGTACATAATAGGTACTTGATAAATATTTGCTGACTGATTTTGACCTTTGGGCAATTTTGTTTTACTTCTTTGAGTTTTAGAATATTTCATATCTTACAATCATGCAACAACTCTGGAAAAATAATGACATTAAAAAGATAAACCTTCATTTCAGGGAGAATCATAAAACAGTTGTGTTTGATAGATTAATTTTCAAGTTTTATTTTGCTTGTGAAATCAGGACAAATTCCTATTTGTATTTATTTTGAAAAGTTTTATGTCTTTATTGCAATTGAAGTTATAAGATGCCAAACCTTTAGGAAATTAATATCTCAGTTTTTATCAGTTTAAAATGCTCATTAAAAATAAAACTGTCAGCATTACCATAAAACAAGAAAATGGATATGTTCTGCATGGGGCTGTCTTCGCTATGTCAAGCACATTCAAAAAAAACCCCTGATTTTTAGGAGAAGAAAAATCTTCCAAATTCACTTTTGCCTATTTGGTCTTGTTTTCTGAGAGATGACCGTTAATAATTTTGGATTCATAGGAATATTTATTTTGAACATGAAGGGATTTTTTGAAGTAGTCTAACCCTCTCCCATTTTAAAGATGAGGAAGCTAAGTGAAAAGATTTGCCCAAGTCAATCTTTGATATATTTTTATCAACTTCACAAACTAAAATTGTAAGTTTGACTGAAAGAAGCTTTTCTACCTTTTGAACATTTTATAAATTCCATACTTTAAAAAAAAATTAGTATGACTACCCCTCCACTAATGTAATTCAAAAAACCCTCCATGCCTTAGTAGACAATTTCATCAGCTTCTCCTGCTACTACTCTCACCCCTCCTCCCCCCCCAAAAAATGAGAGACTAGACTTCTGGTGATGATGAAAATGATGGTTATGATAATAATGATGGCAAGCTAAGTTGTGCCTCCTGTGACAGGCATACAATTGATCAACAGGCCTGTAATCAAAGCTTTTTTGACATAGATTTCTAGAACCCAATGTCTGAATCTATTAAGAAATAAGAATCAGAAACTGTGAAAACCTAAAGCTTCACCACCTTGTAAAAAGGATGCACTTGACAGACTCCCACACTACAGTCCTGGACCAAATAAATGTATAATTGGAAAGTATTTTCCTATGTTATGTCTCTTGGGCAGCAGGTCTGTTTTCACTTGCTTTCCTGCCTGTTGAATCTTGGCTCCCAAAGAGATTAGACCCTTCCCATTTCAATTTAATCCTTTCACTTAGCTTTTGCTATAAGTGTAAATACACCTAGATTCCCCAGATAGCTGATTTTATCTGAATCATTGAAAAAGAATGCCTGACAAATATGCACTGTCTGCTTCAGGGAGTAGAGATGGTTTCAGGTGATGTTCTTATTGAATAGATTTTTAGAAGCTATTTGAGAAAACAGAAGTTAAGGAAGCTTACATTAAGATAATCAATCTTATGCAAAACATTTTATCATTCTTATAAAAAAAAAAGGTGTAATCCAAAATTTTTCAATTTTGTCAGATTTTCAGGAGGAAAAAAAAAATTGGGGGGAAAAAGCATTTGGACCACCATCTGTTTAACTTAGATTAACGCTAGCTGTTAAGAGACAGTATCAATAATTAGAGGGTTTGAATTCAGTAAGACCCATATTCACTTAATTTCTCTGATACATACTAGCCATGTAATCCTTCAAAACACTTAATCTCAGTTCCAAAAAAGAAATTCTGAGACTATGAATTACAGACAAATTGCTCAACTGTATCAGACAGAGAAAGTTGTTCCCATACTGGGGACTGAAATCATAAGACTTGACCCCCCCCAAAAAATGCTAGTTGTAGCTTCATTGCCCTTAGTATTAGACTGAATTTGGGTCCAATTTAATTGAATCATTCCAAAATCATTCTAAAAGTATTCATAACAAAATATACAACATGTAAAGATACAACTTGATTATGATAAATGGCAAATGCAAAATGAACCCTGGACAAGTTGAACAATTTGGATCAATTTAAATTAATGTCTTTCACTGATGTGTATGGATGCATTTAGAGAATGTGCATAAAATGTTTAGATTTTATTTTTAGCACAAGTAAATAGAAAAGAAAACTGTAGAAAATAAATATTACTTTATGCTATTTACATTTTTTCTTTTTTCTTTCAAATGACTGATGTGACTTAATTTTAAATATTTTATTTGTGTATATATACATAATATATACATATATACATTTTTGTTTACTTATATGCAATTATATTTTTTCAAGTTGTGTCATTTTTTTTAGCTCCTTCATTGATTAGAGAAGGCCAAACAGAATCTTATACAAATCTAAATAAATAGCTATGTGTTTCTGGCTAATTAGGATTTAAGGGAAAAAAAAATTCCAACTATCATTTACTTTAAAGGATTTTTACTTCTTTAATAGGACAGTTTCCATTGATTCACTAATTCTTACAAATGGAGGTTTTAAAATCTTTATAATAGAAATGCGGTCAGTTCTATGGAATAAAACATGTTATTGCATATTTCGTTAAAAAATACAAAGGTTCTTAAAAGCTAAACTGACAATTATGTACCATCTGTCCTCAGTCAATGGAATTAGTTGAAAAAATGACACATACAGAGCCAGACATGTCACAGTAGCTGTGGCTGCTTAAGAAGCATCAAATAAAACAAACAATGATCAAGATGGAACCCTGCACAAAGTATCCTGAGGGCAGTAGTCTCCTCATAGTCTTTGTGGACAGCTTTGTGACTCCAGGATAGGATTATTTTCACATGAAAAGAATCATCAATGAAATCATTTGATTGGATGATTCCACGTATAATAATTAAAAACAGTCTGTCAATTGAATTTATTCAGTTCCTACTGTGTGTGTAGAACACTATACATAGTAATGATTAGGAGCCTTCTTAAATTGTTCCCCCACTGTTTGCATTTTTTATTGATTACAGTAGTGTAATCTTATGGGACCTGGAGTTCTGATGAAAAAAAAAAAAAGCAACAAAAACAACATCTTCATCTGTTTCTTATAAGTTGTGCCAATGATGGATCAAAAGCAAAATCTTTAGAACTGCTTAATTATTTGCATCCTATGAAACCAGAAAAATCTCCCAAAGAAAATGGAATTAACAATTTCCTATATTTTAATTGATGACTATTTAGATTGTGTCTTACTGTTAAGAAGTGAAAATTTCAATTCAGTAAATTTTATTTTTGTCTGCACAGTTGAATTTTGGCCAAATCCACCGATTGTTTTGACATGTTGACAACATTCAATGTGTGCTTTCAATTACTGTACAAAGATCATTTGGATCAATTGTCTATGTGACTAATTTTTTCCAAGGGAGTTATGTGAGAGAACTGAACACACATAAAATAGTAAGTACATTTACAAAAGAAGAATGTTCCTTATGGAGAATGTCAGGACTTTTAAGTGTACTTTTCAAGTATTGTTTATTAGATATTAATTGACAAATCAATAGTACACAGAAATGCCTGAAGAGACATTATCTCTTGGTGATAGGATAAAATTGTTTTGGAAAAGAAGAAATGTAGACTAGATCCATAAGCTTTATATGCTTTATTTCTCATCACTAAGATCCTGCCCAATATTTGTGATTCATTTTTAGGCCTTAGCCCCAAATCTCATCCTCAAGACACCAGATCTCCTCACCTCTAGGATCAGGGCCTCTCATCTCACCTGGTCTCTCATCTTCAAAATCAGAGCCTCTGTAATCAGTAATTTACAATAAAAACCCAACCAGCATCAAAGTCTGAGATAACAGGCTTCTTCCATCAGAGCCTCAGTAACAGTGGAAATGGCTGAAACCAGACTCTTTCCTTTTCCCTTAATGCTTAAAACACAACTGGCTCCATCTTCTGCCATTCACATGACCCTTGAGGTTAAAATCTCCAGTTAATAGGCTCTACATCTCCTTGCCTAGCAAATTTACCTCTATCTTTTCCAACTTTGTGTTGCAGATTCCTGGTAGCTTAAGTGACAATTACTCCTCTCTCCTCCTACTATTTGATTTCACATCCCAGTTCATCTGTGCTCATCTTTGTGCCTTTTGGAACCCTCTCTTCTATTACTGCCAAACTTTACATTTTTTCCCCATCTTCTGTCATTCACAGAGATCTAGCTTCCTTCAGAAGTCCTTCTGTGACTATCCTCTCCAGTACCAGATGCATATTTTCTCTCATCCCTCTCTTCCACCCTCACACCTAACACACACACACATACACACACACACAATTAAGAGGAGAAGGAATACTTTTTGGAATCTTGTGGTTATTTCCAAAGGAATATACAAAAGAAGGTTAAGATTATGCTATAATCCTTCCTTTCAAGTGCTTACAATCCACTTGGGAGACTGCAACATGAAGCAGACAATGTATGATTTTTTAATGAAGTAAACAGTATGGGCAAGTGCCAATAGAAACACAGAGCAAAGCAGCATATCAATATAGGATAGAAGGGATTTACCTAAAGTTACACATATCTAGTAAATTTTTGGCTCTTAATTCCAGGTTCCCTAAAATGTCTTTCTAATGCAGAGCCATTTGGATTATTGGATAACATCAAAATTATCAACTTAAAGAACTCAAGTAGTGAGAAATTGTTAACTGAGGTTGCCTTGGCAGGGCCAGACCCAATGATTTTATGGACCTTATAAGGCCTTTGAACCTTGTTCTAATGAAAGAGTGGGAATAAAGGAAAGCCCCTCCCCTCCCCCTGTGGTGAATCCTTAGCAGAACCATGGAGTATAAGAAAAATGTTGAAAGGCAAAAGGAAGAAGCAAAAAGTAACATACTCCTGAGCCTACCACTAGCCTGGAGAAACAGATTTTGGACTTTTTGAGTGTTTATGTCCACAAACTTTTACCTAGCGAAAAGGATCCTTTTAGGTTCATTTTATTTTTAAGACTATTATTCATGCCATTTTTTTCTGCTTGGGTTTTCTCTCCCTCTGTGGCACGAATCCTATAAAGCTATTTCTAAATTGTCAAACTTCCAGCTTTATTTCAGTACTAATATTTTTCATTGAGTTTTTTCTTTGAGGATTTGTCAGACTTTACCATTAGACAGTCATTTTAAAATCAGGATTCATTTGCAAAGGATGTGGAAAAAATAATTTGGAGGCTATTCTAAACACCATCCTTTAATTGAAGAATGAACTAAAGTGACCACTATTAAAACCCATCTGTTTGGAGATGGTGCTGGTAAATCAGACTAAAATGTGTAGTTTTTTTTTCCCCTCTGAACTTCTATTCCTTGATACCCATTTGCATAACCAATTAATTTCAGTTTCTTATGATTACCTTGATTAGTTTTCATGAGACATATATAACTTCTAGATTCACTCTTCATTTTACTATGGGGAAAAAAGCCCTGAACTTGCACTGAATTCAAGTTTTACCTTAAATATTTGCTAATTGTATCATCCTGGGTAAAGTAGTCTATCTCAGACTCAATTTCATCATCTGTAAAATGAGAATCATAGTAGCATCTACCTTGGAGGGTTTTGAGAATCAAATGAGATAACATATGTAAAGTATTTTGCAAACTTTAAAGTGCTATATAAATACTAGTTAACTTATTTCTCTTATTCCTCTTCCTTTTCTTCTGTTTCCAGTTTATCTGCCTTAAATTTCATCCTGTCCTTTTGCTTTTCTTTTCTTTTAGTATTTTAGTACCAGATGGACTGGGTTCTCAAGACATATATATATATATATTCCCCCTGAGGCAATTGGGGTTAAGTGACTTGCCCAGGGTCACACAGCTAGGAAGTGTCAAGTGTCTGAGGCGACATTTGAACTCAGGTCCTCAGGACTTCAGGACTAGTTCTCTATCCACTGTGCCACCTAGACATATATACTTTTAATACAATGTTTTCTTTTTCTTTTTCTAATTCCCTCTCCTTATTTTTTCCTACTCTAACCCCTGTCTCAAACCCATTAGCGTGGGACTCTCTCCTTAATGGTGGAGATAAATGCTCTACTCTTCAAGAGGAGGGAGTAGGGTTAATGAGAACAGAAAAGCCCTAGCCTTTGCCAGTAAATTTTGATATTCTTCAATTTTCAAATTCTCTTTAAGAACATTCAGCAGTTGAGTCACTTTGGAACATTTTTGGATTTGAGCCTCAAGAGGGAATAATGAAGATTTCACTCATACTTAAGGTTATTAAAAGAAAAGATTCTGGGAAGGCATGAGAAGATCTAAGCACTCTCCATCATGTCCCTAACCAGTAGCTTGCTAATTTGCTACTCTAGAGACTTCAGGGATTGTTCTTATTGGGTGAGATCTAGAACTTGCCCTCTCAGTTGAGTTGTCTTGCTTCCAATGGGACAGCTTTTCCCCTCTGGATTGTCCATTATATATTCATATATATATATATATATGTATATATATATATATATATATATACATATATATACACATATATACATATACATATATATATACACCTTTTCTGATTTCTATTTTGCTATATAATTTTGATAAACAATTGTTATAAGTCTAGATAATAACCAAAATAATAAATCAAGCTTTGATTTGTATCATATGTGCATTTCCAAGGGAGAAATGCTCATTGAAAATTCATCACCTCTTGATAACTCATGCAAGCTGGCTCCAGCACTCTCCTGTGTGATTGAAATATTTTCCTAATACATCCTGAAACCTTATAGTAAACAAGAAGCTTATTAGATAGAAAACAATTGATGAAGAAATTTTTAATAATGAAGATTTAAAGTTGTGGGTATTTTCCAAATTGGTTTTTAAACACTTAGCAATTCACCCTAGCACAACTTCAAAGCACTCTCTATCATCTTCCTATTGTTTCCTACTCATATTTTTTTCATTCCCCTCTTCATTCTCTACTTATTTATCCTTAGGATTTCCTGTCTACTGACTAAATGGGAATGAAACTAGGACCTCCTCTAGATCCCTGATTTTGGGGGTAAGGAGGAAAAGTGCAGAGCATTATCAAAGGAGAGAAGAAAGTCATATATATGCATGCACAAATGGGAAATGGATAAATTGATCAGGAGCTTCTATGTCTATGTATTAAACATTTTGGACATCAAATCAGGACTACTTCTGTAAATTATATATTTGATCAGTTTTGTTGAATGATAGGTAGCATATTGTGAAAACAAAAAAGAATTATTCTATATTGTTTTACTGAAGACTGCTGTCACTGATGGTGTCAATGACCATCAGTGTAGGTGTGAACAAAAATAATGGTAAAAGACATATCATTCATCATGGTATATAGGTTTAGAACTTTCTCTTTTATAATTTTTTCAAGAAGCTATAATCTTGTTATTGATTTTTTCTGTCACGAAATTTTGTAAGAGTTTACCTATGGCATCTAGGTGACACATGGTCAATGGAGCACTGTGCCTGGAGTCAAGAAGATCTGAATTCAGATTTAGCATCATACACATCCTAGCTATGTGACCCTGGCAAATCATTTACTCCAGCTTACCTCAGTTTTCTCATCTGTCAAAGAAGGTGGAAAAGGAAATGGCAAACCATTCCAATATCTTTGCCAAGAAAACTCCAAATGGGGTCACAAAGAGTTAGACATGATTGAAAAATGACTAAATGTCACTTCCCATAGAAAATTTTTCCTTAGCTCCTCATTGTACTTCCCAAAATTAATATGCATTATAAAACTAGCACACATATATGTGTTTTTATTACCCCCCATTTTGCAGATGAGGAAACCGAATCAAAGTTAGTGATTTGTTCAGAATTTCACAGATATGTCTGAATCAAGATTTTAACCCAGATTTTCTTGAATCTAAGATTGATCCTCTCTCCACACTTATGTATATATTTTGCATTTACTCATCTATGTACAATAAACATAATTTCCCCCAATAAAACATAAATTTATAAGTAGACATTTATAAGTAGAGACTGTTCATTCTAGATACTTAATAAATGCTGCTTACATTGGATATATAGCTGAACAGCATGCAATGTTTAATACATAAACTTAAAAATGTGTTCTTACAAACTGGTAGTTTTCATAATAATGATAAATATTTCTAAATTTAAAAATAACCCAACATTTCAGGCTCATTTTAGGTTCATCTTAACATGAATTTTAATAATTTTCTATGTATTTTATCAAAAGCATTAAAACCTGGAAGCCATTATACATTTATTTCTTGCGATAAATTTTTGTTTCTATTTTTGTTTTTCAGTTCATAGCTTTCATCAAGATATTTGAAACCACTAGGTGGTGGTACAAGAACACGGGCAGAAATATTCCTTCCTATAGGCTATGAACTTGCTTAGTTTTTTCCCTCAGTTTAAAAATGGCTATACACTTGGGTCCTTAAATGCCTCCTAGGGGATGCCATTGTGATTGCTGTTTAGTAGTTGAGCCTGCATTAAATTGATGTTGAATTTTACAACAGCTGTTAGACACCACTTTATGTTGATGTTGTGACTTTTTAAAAATGCTCATTACTTGGAAATGTTAACTCTTCAGCAGGAATCTGTTGAAGGTTTCCGAGGGCTTTGAAGAGCTTCCTTATATTTCAGATTGATTTACTGATCTTCAGCTGCTGCAGTTGAAACTATTTGGAATTGGAGAGAGAGAGAGAGAGACAGAGAAACAGAGAGAGACAGAGAAACAGAGAGAGACAGAGAAACAGAGAGAGACAGAGAAACAGAGAGAGACAGAAACAGAGAGAGACAGACAGAGAGAGACAGAGAGAGACAGACAGAGAGAGACAGAGAGAGACAGGAAGACAGAGAGAGAGACAGAGAGAGAGACAGAGACAGAGAGAGAGAGAGAGACAGAGACAGAGAGAGAGAGAGAGAGAGAGAGAGAGAGAGAGAGAGAGAGAGAGAGAGAGAGAGAGAGAGAGAGAGAGAGAGAGAGAGAGTGTGAGTATGTATGTGTGTGTGTCTAGGTTGATCGAATTTTCAATACTGTAACCAGCCTTTTGTAACAATGTAATGGCAAACATCATCTTTCTGCAGTAGCCCCAACCTGTCAACAATATCCCATCTTCTGAAAAATCTAATTGCAACATTTGCTTTCATCTGAAGCTATTGAGAAAAGTATGTATTTTGAAGACAGGTTTATAGGCTAATATAAAAATGTCTTTTTCTTCCTGTCAGGTAACTTTAGTTACTTTCTTTAAGATTTTGTTTTGTTTTAACATACTAGGTCTGTGATTCAGATTGTTGAATAAAAACCTTCACAAGAAACGAATGCAACATAAATATTAAACTGATATAAAATTTTTATTGCTATCATTTGCATTTAAATTCTCCCCAAATCTGTGTGATTTGATCTTGATGGAGAGGGAAAACTCCAGTTTTGGGTTGTAATGACCACATTCTTACCACTTTCTCACCTCAGCCAGAATGAGGGAATGTCCCTTTTGGCTTCCGAGACATATAGATATGCAAACATTTTGTGTCAACATTAAAATAACAAAAAAAAGCCAACCCATTTTCAAAGCTTTCAGCTCTTTGGGGCAAACTAGCAAGCAGAGCTATTGATAGAAATCTTGGTGGTAATGGATAGAATACTGGTTTTAGAGTCCCGAGTAATACTTACATTCAAATTCCATTGTATGCAAACTACTTGTGATCCTGTACAAGTTACTTTCCTTCTCCAGGTGCCAGTTTCTCATCAGTAAAATGAGAGTGTTGCTCCAATTGGCTTCTAAAGTCCTTTCCAATTCTAAATCTGTAAGCCATCATTTCCATTAGCGTTCTTTAGAGCCTGGAGCATGGAAGAAAAAACCTTTGCCCTAAGAGACCAAGAAACAAAGAGAATAGCGTTCCTTCCAGTAGTGACCAGAGTTCTTGGATCTCACCTCATGGCGCCTCCTCCCCCACCTCAAAACCCTATGGCCATAGCACATTTCCCTCTCAATTCCTGCAATATTTCCTTTCCAGGGCAACTTGACTTAAAACTAGATCATATTCTGAGGGTTTCTTCCTATCTAACCTCTTTTACTCCAGGGTTAACATAAAGAAATATAATTTGACAGCTACTATTCACTGCCTTTGGGTGTGAGGAAATAGTCATTTTAGCAGGGTTATGCTAGAGATCATGGGACCCTCAAGGTATTATCTTCTTATTTTCATAGTTATTCAACTCATGCTTTGTCATTCTCAGTCTTGTCTTTAAGCCATTTGTTGATTTTCTTTAAAAAAACTGACTCTTTTTTTTCTCCCTTTGGTTCCTTTTCATTCTAATACATTCAAATAAGAAAGGTAGTGTTCAATTTAGCCTAAAAATGCTAACTTAGAAAAAGCACCTGCATTTCCTGTCTCTTGAAGATGAAACCATTACAGAAGCAGTTCCAGTAAATGGAATCAACACGGCTGATTTCTTGGTTTTATTAGGAAAGGTAGCCAATTTTGTGATACGCAGTGTTTAAATCAATTGAACTATAGTGAAAATTTTCCCTCTGAATCGGCCATTACACAGCTTGCAACCCTTTGTTCAGGAAATTAAGTTTGCATCTCCTCACATTATCTCTTTGTAATTGGAAAACTTTCATTCTGACAGAAAAAATGTGCCAGCCTCCCTCCCTGTGAGCCTTGCCACAAGCCAGTGCAGGGAGCCATCTGGAGAACGGATGCTGAAGTCAGGCAACAACATCCTGTCATTTTTTATCTGGAACTTTGCAACCGAACAAACAACGGCATCTTAAGCTTCATTTGTCTGAATCTCTAGTGCTCTTGGCAGAGGTCGTAACCAGCAGTGGTTTTGTTGATTTGCTGCATCAAAAGTAATTAGGTTACAGCACTCACTGGCACAGCCTCTGATAATGGCAGAAGAGCCCCAGGCTTTAACTTTGTCCATTATGTCACAGTTAAGTTTCTACTCATGAAAACACACTCCTTGGTTCATTGGTTATATTTCATCGCCATAACTGTAAACCTGAATATCTCTTTGAGAAGCTTACTTAGATCAGGTTGGATCAGAATTGTTTATCATTTATGGAGTTCGGATTATACAGTTGATGCCTCATGTTGAGAGGTTGAGTCCCTAAAATGAACTTGTAGCATCTTCATCTTTACTTCATCTATATAAAATTTGAGAAAGCACCTAGAATTTGGGGATATTTTAAAATTCTATCAGATTGATTTGGAACTTAATTCTATACTCTTGCCTATAGGTTGATAAGCCTTATTGACCTTTTAACCTAAGTTTATTGGAAAACCCCAATAAGATCTTTGACATGTAAAGTTTCCAAATGAATCTGTTTCAGAATCCGAGTAATAAAGAAACCATTAGATTAGGGTTAAAATCAGGGCATCATTGAACATGCAAAGTAAGACACACTTTAATTGCTGTAGTAATCAGATCTTAAAACTAGAGGATGAGAAAAGAAAAAGAATGGGAGAAAAAGTAGTCAGAATAACTTGGGAAATCTCATCAGAATTGTTGAGCATTTGAAAATATACATCTTTGGTGTTTAATTTATTAAGATGTCATCTTAAACCCTGACATAGCTAAAGAACTAGTTGTTTTTTGTTTTTCTAGGTCAAATGGGGATTGGAATGGAGCGAGACTGAGAAAAAGAAAAAAAGGGGACTCTAGAAGTAAAGTCTAACAGTTTTCTGTATAAATATTGTAACACTAGTCAATTGGGAATCGTTCCAGGGAAAGATTGGGCTTTGGTTTAGCAGAAAGGTCACATGTTACCAAAATGTTACATAGTCTAGATGAGATTTTTTGACTAGTTTACAACATGATTAAGGATATTAAAATGTAAGTAATAATAGTAAAAAATAATAATGTGAGCAATGTTTCCTAAGTTATCTCTTGAATTTCCTCTCACCTTCAAGTCATGCTAGCCTCCATGATAGTGATTGTCCCCAAAATCCCTTTGAATTTTAAAGGAATTGTAGTTATCTCCACATAACATTTCACCTTCACTTAGAGGTTGTTTGGTTAGAGGATGGACAACTTACAGAGTTTGCTACTTTTAATAAAAGTAATGTGCATGGGAAACGAGAGTTAAGTAAGTGTTTATTTGAGGATTTAATATTGCCTGCACTCAAGAAGTAAAGCAATTATCATGTTGTTAATTTCAGGAACTCCTCATTTATTTATTGTTTACCTCTCTGCATAATGAAAATGCCATGGAAGCCTGCTTCTTCTGGTGCTCCAATTTTTAATAGAGCAAAATGTTATGTATAAGGTTATGAATTACTTTTCTCTTTTAAATGCTCTAAATACAGAGGCAGCTGAGTCAATGGATAGAATGCTATATCCAGAGCCAGGAAGACTAGGTTCAAATCCCAACTCTGAAATTTATTGGCTATGAGACCGTGGGAAAGTCACAGCCTCTCAGACTCAATTTCCTCAGATTTTCCTCATCTTTTTCCTTTCATTTCTTCAGGCTTGTAGAGGAAAGATGTGGGACAACTGAAAGCCTGAGAGTTTTGTTCTTAGCCACATACACATAATGAGGTAAGAATATAGAACAATTAATTTCTCATTTGGGTTCTACCTAGGCTTGGGGAGTTGTTCCTGTTTTTCCTCCCACCGTGTTTCATTTTCTTCAGGGTGGGAGAAACCAAAGGATCTTGGGAGACTGAGGAAAACTGGAAAAACTCAGGAAGGTTTTGGCAACTATTTTGTTCAAAGATAATTTTGAAATAGTCCAAAATAATAATTGGGAATTGAGGGAAGTTAAAAAGGATTCTCTCTCCGAAATCAAATAAGAGACTTAGAGCAAAGAACACCTAATAAGGAGGAATAAGTAGGGCGAACAACAGACTTAAATACTTGGAATTTCTATTAGCTGGTCAGTCATTCTGTGTTCTGAAAGACTTAGAGACAAGGCTCTCTTTCTAAGGAAAAAGAAGACCCAAAGCTAAGATTCTTGGAAATGACAAATTAATCTCTTTAGAGGAAAAACAAAAATAAAAAGAGCTAAGGGTTTTCAATCTCTCATCTGATGTTTTGATACATGAAGGGATTGCTTCCCTTGCTAAGAGTTGAAGCTTAAACCTCTGGGTTCTATGTTAAAAAGGGAGATGGCAAAAATCACTCTTTCTTTGATGGGGAAGAAGGAATAGCTCAACTGCAAAATACAGCTGAAACCTGGGAGTTAGTAGCTGAGTGAAGCTGTAAGACCACATGCTATGCAGAGCAATGCCCAGCAATACCACAAGAACAGTGGATCACTTCCAGCCAAGACATCCTGTCCATCACCTGAGACCAGAAGGGAGCAGACACAGCAGAAGCAGAATGATGGCTCTAAAAGTTAGGAGCAGCTCTGCAGCATGGGAAGCATTGTACAGATGTATCCTGCCACTATATGTTTCCTGTGTATTTACCCTTCTACACTTGTGTCCTGAGCACACATATAACTTATGTTTGTGCCCTTCCACATGTTCCCTCTCCATATCCACTGATGGTTTCTGTATTTGTGGGAAAAACATTCTACTTTCTGCTTTTTTAATTTTTTTATGCTTTTTTATTAAATGTCAGTGTTATGAATCAATTTTATCCTCTGGCTGACTAGTGAAAATGAACACATTGATGAAAACTTGTGAGCTTTAGTTTTGAATGGATGTAGATTTAGGGGAAATTTTTTATGGAATACCTAAGTGAAAGAGCCAGTGCCATAGGTAATACATGAAAAATGGGAATAACAATAATACCCCTATTATCTATCTTACATGGTTGTTGTTGGGCCCAGTGATTAATTAGATTTGCCTTAAGCAAAGTAATACGTGGCATGCTTTTTAAAATACAAAGTTCTATATGAACATCAAATATATATATATATATATATACACACATACGTACACATATATGTTTTTACACATATGTATGTGTTAGTAATGGACCAACCTAAAGAACTCAAATCTCCCAGAAAAAATAGTGTAGAAATATAGTAGATTAAATAATTGTAACATATATAATTACTTTATTGAAACTTGGATTATACCCACTGAAGCTTTTCCTTTTAACTTAAATTGGAAAAAACAGTCACAAAACTATGCTGATTGGAGCCAATACAAATTTATGCTATGTAATTTCAACTAGACCCTCAATGTAGCAATGAAATCTTTTTATACTTCTCTAAATGATTTAGTATCTCAATTACTATTGCACTTTTCTGTTTTTATCCCTCCTGGCACTTCTCATGATTCCCCCTTATCCTATCATTTCAATTGAGACTCTTGCTTTATATTTCACTGAAAGGCTGAGGCCATTTCCTGAGACCTCCCTCCCCTCTTTTTACTCACTTTTTATTTAGTGTCACTTAGATGTCACCTACAACTATCTTCACCCTGAGCTTTGTCTCTCATGAAGTGGCCCTTTTTCTTGCCTGGGCAAACCTTCAACCTGCACAAATAATTTTATTCTATACCATATTCTTCAGGGAGATTATTATTATTTCCACTCTCTCACTTTAATTTTTTCCCTGTCAACTGGTTACTTCTTTTCTGCCTACAGACATATCCATGTCTCATCCCATCATTGAAAAACCATCACTTGATTCACACATCCCCTCTATATTCATTTCATATTTCTCTTCCTTTTGTGGCTAAACTTCTTGAGAAGTGGTCTACAATCTTTCCTTCTATTTCCTTAGCTAAATGATCATCTTTTTGACCTCTGAAGACTTTTATACTGTTGATAGGCTTTTTTCCCTTCATAATCTCTTCTTTGCTCCCTCCTAGTTCTCTTTCATCCTATCTGATCTCTCCTCTGTCTCTTTTTTTGTTTTTTTGTTTTTTGTATTTTCATCTATTTCATCTATTTCACACTCATGAAGAGTAAAGGTACATCCCCTCAAGGGTCTAGTTTGTATATTATGGAATATTATTTTTTTGTAAGAAAGACCAGCATGTTGATTTCAGAGAGGCCTGGAGAGACCTATATGAACTGATGCTGAGTGAAATGAGCAGAACCAAGAAATATATTTGGCAACAACAAGATTATATGATAATCAGTTCTGATAGATGTGACTCTTTCCAAAAATGAGATGATTCAGGCCAGTTCCAATGATCTTGTGATGAAGAGAACCATCTACACCCAGAGAGAGGACTATGGGAACTGAGTATGGATCACAACATAGCATTTTTCCTCTTTTTATTGTTGTTTACTTGCATTTTGTTTTCTTTCTCATTTTTTTCCCTTTTTGATCTGATTTTTCTTGTGCAGCAAGATAATTGTATAAATATGTATACATATGTTGGATTTAACATATTTTACCATGTTTAACATGTATTGGATTACTTGCCCTCTAGGGGAAGGGTGGGAGGAAGGAGGGGAAAATTTGGAACACAAGGTTTTGCAAGGGTCATTATTGAAAAATCATCCATGAATATGTATTGCAAATAAAAAGGTTAAAAAAGGCTCTATTCTGGTCATTTTATCTTTTTTCCTCCATATTATTTCATTGGTGATCTTATCAGTTCCCATAGATTCAATTATCATCTCTAGGTTGATGATTCTCAGATCTATTTATCCAGCTCTAATATCTAATCTGGCATCAATCTCTGCCTATTGAACATCTTGAATTGAATATCTGTACAATTTTTCTTTTTTTTAGGCAATCAGGGTTTTAAGTGCCTTACCCATGGTTACACACCTAAAAAGTTTCTCAGGCTGGATTTTGGCTTAGGTCCTCCCAACTCCAGGGCTGGTGAGTTAGCAAATAGGTTTTGCACCACCTATTTGCCCTTATCTGTAGACATCTTAAACTCAATATGTCTGAAACTGAACTCATCTTCCCCTGCTCAAAAAAAAAATCGTAAAACACCCCCCTCTAAAAACTTTTCCTAAAGCCCACCCAAATCTTTCCCTTCTTCCTAAATACTATTTGAGATACCACTATCTTTTCAGTTACCCAGTCTTACAACCTGGGTTTTCTCAACTCCTCAATTTCACCCCACTCCTCACATCCAATCTGTTATCAAGTCCTGAGATTTCTTCCTTCATAATGTCTCTTGAATGTGTCCCCTTTTCTCTTCTGACACTGCTGCCACTCTGATGCAGGCTCTCATCCTTTCATGTCCATAGCCTGCTGCTTGGTATGCCTTCCTCAAGTGTTTCCCAGCTCTAATCCATCCTCCACTCAGCTGTCAAAGTAATCTTAAATTGAAGGTCTGGCCACATTATCTTCCTATTTATAAACTCCATTGGTTCCTAGTCACCCCCAGGATTGGATACAAAAATCTTTAGTGTTCAAAGCCCTTCATTACCTAGCTCCCTTATCTTTTGCAGTTTTCTTAAACCTTACTCCACCAGTTAGTATGCATTTCAGTGATACTGGCTTCCTTGCAGTTCCTTGAATGAGATTCCATTTTTGGTCTCTTCATTTTTACTGTCTGTCTCTCATACCTGAAATCTTCTCCCTCCTCACTTTTACCTCCTGTATCTGTCTTCTTTCAGGTCATGAGAAGCCTTTATGAATCCCCCTTAATGCTAGTACTTTCCCTATATAGCTTATGTTCAGTTTATTCTGTAGACATCTCATTTGTACATAGATGTTTACATGTTTCTGATTAAACTGTGGGTTTCTTGAGATAAGGGACTCTTTTTTTTCCTTTTTTGTATCTCTAGTATTTAGCACAGTGTCTGACATATAGTAAGTGCTTAATAAATGCTTATTGAATGAGTGATTTACCTTTTGCCATATGACTGTTAAAACCTAATTTGATACCTTATATTTCTTAGGATAATCATTTAAAATTTTTTTTTCAGAAAAGACCTATTTTATCAAAGGGACTGAAGTCCTCTAGTTCCATAAATGGATGTTCTTTTTAATTATAAAGAGAGCAATGAACTGTCTTGATTATAACTTTAGCAGATTATATATATATATCTGTGGTATAGTGATGATGGCCTGCATTATCATCATAAACACAAAAGAAATGTCATAAAGTATATTATAGGGAAATATACGACCAGAAAAAAGAGGTAAGGGAAGATCAGAAGAAAGAATGAGGGATAATAATTGGATGGCCCATGTGGTCATTATCCAAAATGGCAAGTGATTTAAATGAAAGCCAATAGCCTGATGGACTCTCTGGAGGATTTAAAGGAGGATGTGGGCAGAGTCACACAAAACAGGGAGACCTGAATGGATTGTGATCTGCATACTAGAAAAACCCATCAGTGTGATCATATTTCCATCCATGTAGCAAAGTGATGATGACAAATTTTACTATGTAGATCTAAGTTGTAGACATTGATAATTCAATTAGTGCCAATGGTTAAATACCAGTTAAATATATATTCTGGACTCTTCATGTGGAGGGAAAAAATCAATTCATTTCCCTCTATTTTTTCCAGTTTGAAAATATTAGGGCTACTCAATAGCCCAATCCCTCTCTTGTTAGAGAACCTGCTATTTTTAACAAAGCCCAATTTGGCCCCCCACCCAGCTGGGGACTTACCATGTTAATACAAAATCAGGATACCTCACTTAATGTAGTCATATTCCACTGCATTCCAGAACTGCAGAGCTTAAAAGATCTGTATCCTCTCACATAGCTGATTTAAAGGCCAGATGAAAAGTAAAAAACAATTTATTTCCTTTATAGGACAAGTCTGTCCTTCTGGTTCCATGCTGCATTTAGTATTTGAGCCGATTCATTAAACTTTGTATTTTTTGTTGGTTTTTGCTAGCAAAACTTAAGTTTGTGATCTGAAGGGTCCCCACAAGTCCACCTTCCAACATCACAGACAAGAGATATCAGTCACAGGAACCAATGGCCTCATTGTTATTCTTGCCTCAAATATTTGAAAGAATTGGGAAATTGCTATTAGGTAAGTAAAACTAAGTAAACTTTATTTACTATCTCTTATGTATCAAAAGTTAGCTCCTTATCTGAAGTCATCATAGTATGACATTTAAATTTCTTTTTCTTATTCCTATATTAAACAGAAGCTACAAATACTGAACAAAAGTTATGAATTTAGTCCATCAAAACTAAGCCACATTTTGGAATATTAGAGGCAGAGAGAGAAACATATAAGCCAACATAAGGTTAAGTAACTCAAATTATGGTATAGTTATTTTCTTTTGTTAAATATTCCTACATTTGCTAAAATTTGATATATACACTAGAGACAGTTATTCAATTTCACTTGTATTTATACAAAGTGCAACTCTGAATAAAAAAAAAAAAAGACTATCTACTAAAGTGGCATTATTCAATTTTATTCATAAATACACTTCATCATTTTTGTAATGTGTTGATTTTTATCTAAAATATTCTGTTTCCCTGTTGGTGCATTTCCATGGTTTTCTAACATCAATACCTGAAGCATTTGATATTATATTACTTTATAGTGTCTCAATATAAAGTGGAACTATCTTGTAATACGTATGTCATATGTATATCCATCCCATCATGGAAATGTCATGCTTCTATTTTTACTAATTTGTTGCTGTTGTTCAGTTGTTTCAATGTTTCAATTGTGTTTCACTCTTTGTGACCATTTTATATTTATATATATATATATATATATATATATATATATATGTCTCACTATCTATATCTATATCTATCTATCTATCTATTTGGCAAAATACCAGAGTGATTTGCTATTTCCTTCTCTAGCTCATTTCACAGATGAGAAATCTAAAGCATTCAGGGTTAAGTGATATGCCACGGCCACACAGCTGGCGTCTGAAATCAGATTTGAACTCATGAAAATGATCCTTTTTTTCTTTTTTTTCAGAGGCAATTGGGGTTAAGTGACTTGCCCAGGGTCTCACAGCTAGGAAGTATTAAGTGTCTGAGGCCAGATTTGAACTCAAAAACTCCTGACTACAGGACTGGTGCTCTATCCACTGCACCACCTAGCTTTCCCAAAGATGAGTCTTCCTAATTTCAAGCCTAGTGTTCTCTACACTGTGCCATCTAATTGCTTCCCCTTTTTACCTGTACAATTGACTCCATCTTATTTAATTAACTTCATTTTCCATTCTTGAAATTTTGAGAAGTGGAATCAAAGGAAAGGATGATGGCAGTATATGACACACTCTTGGACATAACTTTAATTACTCTAATATTACACCTACATTTATTCTTAATTGTCCCATTAAGCAATATGAGTCATCTAGGTCAGACTTTTAATTTTTTCTGCTGTCCATAGTTAATCACAAACTTGCAGATTAGCAGACTGTCCCCTCCTCCTCCAGTTCCCCATGGAGTCTCAATTCTCTAGGGGCACAAAAGTCCAATTTATGTACAAGTCAAGATGTCACACTTGTGATGTCATTGAATGAAGAATGAACAACAGCAACCACAAGGGAAGAATACCCTTTTTGGGACAAGACTATTGTGGAATAAGGGTCAGAGACTAGGAAAATACCTAGAAGTATCAAGAAATAGACTTTCTAGACTTTAGAGTCTTCCCAGTGGGTAATGGAAGATACTGGTACTGGAGGAGAAAGAGAAGAATATATGTTTTTATCAATAAATTTGCAAAATTTCCCTGATGCAAGATAAGATGTAGATAAGATCTGATGCACTGTTGATATCATTGGCTTTTATGGACTGGGCTTCCTGTCATCACTGTAGGATATCAGATGGAGGACACGCTTTATTTATACTGCAGAAATTATGCTATCTCCATTTTAAATGGTTATCTAGATAAATATTTTGTTTTTATATTAATTTTATTTCTTAATTTTCCTTTCTTCCCTTCCTATGTAGCAATCTATCCCTTGTAACAAAGATTTTTTTTAAATAGGGAAGATACCTCCATAAAACAAGCCAAGCTATCACATATATCATGTCTGATAGTATGTGTAAAATTCCAATCTCCCGTCTTGACAAAGAAGGGACAGAATATCCTGTAGAATGGAAAGAGCATTAATTCTGGAGTCTGTGGACTTGGGCTCAGATCTCACCTTGACATTTATAGAATAGAATGAAGATATAGGGCTAGAAGATGTTTGAGATTCTTTTCAACTCTATGTCTGTAGTCCTACAAAGTTCCCATTCTAAACTTTCCTTTGGGGACAGACTTGATTATTATAATTACACTGTGCTCACTTCAGTTTTTGGTGATATTGTTGTCCTTTTAATTTTTATTATTGCTACTAATATTAGTGGTTAGCATTTATAAATCACTTGAAAGATTTTCAAAGTGTTTTATAAATTTTATCTAATTTAATTATTGCAACAATCCTGGGAGGTAGGTGATTATTACCTCCATTTTCCAGATGAGGAAAGTCAGATGAAGTGATTTACCCAGGTTCACACAGATAACTTTTGAGGTCAATGGCTCTATCCAGTGTACAATGTAACTGCTTTGATTATATATGCTGTTTTCTTGTTCTCCTTACTTCATTTTTCTTCAATTCAAATAAAATTTCCCATGTTTTCCTCAAAATTTTCTTAAAAGTTATTATGGTATTCTAACATTCTAGTATATTCATTTATCACAATTTGTTTTGCCATTCTGCAATGAATGGTTATCATTTTTGTTTCCAGTTCTTTGTCACAAAGTCTATTTTACATATTTTAGCATATAGTTAAATCTTTATTTTTGTCTTTGATCTCCTCTGAGTATATGTCTAGCAGTAAGATCTCTGGATTTAAGGATATGGGCATTTAAGTCACCTTTTTATTAGCATAATTCCAAATTGCTTTTTGGAATGGTTGAACCAATCTACAACTTCACCAGCAGTTTGTGTTTCTGTTTTTCCACCAACTTGATGTTTGGCATTGAGTATTAATATCTATCTTTTTCATCTTGGCCAATTTGTTGGATGTGAGGTGAAATTTTAGTTATTTTGGATGTATTTCTCTTGTTTTTAGTTCTTTTGAGAAATTTTTCATCTGATAGTTTTTAATTCATTTGTACACTGTTAGTTTACATATTTTGACCAGTTATCTATTGGGGAATAATTCTTAGTCTTTAATATTTGTATTAATTTCCTATATATTTTGAATATCAGAACATTAGTAGAAATATTGTATGTAAAACTTTTTCTTAATTTATCTTATTTTTTCAGTTTACTGATTTCCATTTGTGTAAAAACTTTATCAATTTCATACAATCAAAATTATCTATTTTATCACTTATGAAGGCTTATGTTCCTTGTTTGGTTAAGGATCACCATCCCTCAGTCATAGATGTAAAAGGGACTTTTTCATTTTCTTCTAATTTTTTTATGGCATGATATTTGGATTTAAGTCATTTGTATCTAGTTTAGTATGACATATGATATAAGATGTTCCTCTAAAACTAATTTCTGCCCTACTGCTTTTCACTTTTCCTAGCTGTTCTTGCCAAATAGGTAGTTCTTCTCTAAGTAAGCTATTTTCTTAGGCTTGTTCAACACTGGATTATCAAATCTTATTGTTTATGAGATTTTCTTATTTAATATGCTCCAATCATCTACTTTTTAAATAAGTATCAAATAGTTCTTATGAGTACTACTTGGTAGTATAATTTGAGATCTGGAAGTACTATTCCTGATTATTAGTAATTCTCTTCTTCCCCCAGTTACCCTACCATCATTTCTCTTGAAATTCTGGAACTTTTGTTCTTCCAAATGAAATGTTTTTATTACCTAGTCTATCTCTATAAAATAATCCACTGGTAATTGATTGTTATCTATACCTTCCTTTCTGTAATGGGTTTGTACTTTCTCTATAGCAACTGCCTTTCTGGGACAGGTGTGGCTTTTGCTAATGTACCCACTAACAATCTATTTACTTGCTGCTGTGGTAACCTTCTTTCTGTATTATTCACACTTCTGAGATTAGTGTGGCTTTTGCTACCCACTATACTACTTGTAATTTCTGCAAAAGCTAGACGTTAGGCAACCAATAAGAAATGCTATTAAAGCTAAGTCAGTTCTTCCAATAAGGAAAGAGTGAGGATAGAATCCTGAATATTCTGGAGGAGCTCATCAAGGATGCTTGAATATGGGATGGAGAAAGTAGCTACTGTGGGGAGAAGCATCTGGGTGATTCCTATTTCAAGCCATTCTTTTGGTTATTTAGGTGCTACTGTTGTATTTACTCAAATACTATCAGAGCCCTCTAATTTCTGTATTCTGGGGTAAAGTCCCAGTAGTCCAGTCCAGAATATGTCTATATGATTGCCATCAATCTGTTACATCTCTGCATATTTATGAAGAGAGAATTTTACTCTCTCTACATTTGTTCTGAATCCAAATGATAATATGACTTACTCAAAATCATGAAGCAAGTTCTCAGAGAAGGGATTTGAACCCAGGAGACCTTATCCCAAAGACTGTGGTATTTTTATTATTATGCTGTGCTGCTTCCATTTACTAAGTACCTCTTCTAGGTCAAAGCCTGGTAGATAAAAAGAGAAAATGAAATGCACAACTTTGTCTCCTGGTCTTTGCTCTCTATTGGAATGCTGTAGCACAGAAGATAAGTAAATTCAAAATATTTGTGTAATCTAAGACACAGGAACTTCTAGACTCTGGACTCCTTGGATTAGGTCCAATCTTAGTCATTTATCAAAGGAATTATTTTGCTGGGTGTTATAGAACATGACTATCATCCTTGTTGTTGAGAAGAATGAGACCAGTAAATTTCTTGAGCTAAAGAGCTCTGAGCTTTTAGTGGACCGTATCAATATTTCATTTTGATTTGGTCACCCCACAAATGCAGAGGACCACTAGGTTGCCTAGGGAAAGATCACTCAATCCAAGTCAGAAACAGAGTGGGTTAGAGATCCTTTGGTCATCAGTAGTGAGTGGAACCTGAATGTATATCCTAAGCAAGTTAGGGAGACTTATTCTTTCAAACAGTTACCACAACAAGAGTTGTTTTACCCTCTAGTTTGTTGTACCCCAAGTCCTGACCCTTATAGAATTTACTTTGGGAAAAATCCCAACTATAACCCAAGCCTAGGTTTCCAAAATTAGAAATAAAAATGATTCTGGTTCCTATTTAAGCACTCATGAAATAGTTTAAGGATACACACACACACACACACACACACACACACATATACACACATATATATGTATATATATGAGCTTCTATCTTAAAAAAAAAAACTCAGTCTAAGAGGAAAGGAAATACACTGGATAGATAAATTGATAATAACTCAGTATCCCATGGTACTAGCACAAAGCAAATGGCATAGACAACTTGTATTTTAAGTGTTAGAGGAGGAAAATAATTATGCTAAAATGGGTACACAAAGATTCATGAATGACTTATTTGAAATGAGCATATATGTTTTGCAAAATTTAGCATATATAAGTGTCAATAATGGAGATTGTGACCAGACTTAGGATTTCATTGATATAAGGTACTCCTGGATGAAGAAATTCCCTCTGCCATTGCAAGTTGGCACCTTCACATAGCCAACATATATCAGAAGGGGCCTGAGAATCTAGTATTTTCAGCTATCTTTCCATTATACCATCTTGCCTCTGTGATAATATAATAATAATAATTTAATTATTGCAACAATCCTGGGAGGTAGGTGATTATTATTACCCCCATTTTACAGATGAGGAAATTGAGATGAAGTGATTTACCTAGGATCACACAGATAGTGTCTGAGGTCCATAACTAATAATAATTTGTTATTTCACCCAGAGGTTTTAACAAGTTTAAATCAAATTGTCACAATTAAGAGACAACAAATACTTGACTTGTTTACCAAGAAGAGAGAGGTCAGCCAAGGGCAAAATTTATCTAGAAAGTAGATTTGTTTACAAAATGTCATAGAGAGAGAGTGGAAGATTATGAGCAGTATCTTCTAATAAAGCAGAGAGAAACAATGAAAGACAACACTTGTTTAAAAAGAGATTTTGAAGGGAGACCTATAAAGTAGCTGAATTAGATCAAGTCTGCAAAGAGAAGATACATGTTAAAGATGACAAAAGTATGCAGGATTAGGAGATTTAATATAAAGCAGGGAAAATATCAGAAGCATGGGGGGAGAAAATCTTAAATCTTATTAATATAAAAGAAGACTGATACTATCAAACCATAAAAAAACTTACCAACTTAGTTGACTACTTTCCCATCTATATAAAATCTCTACAAGAATAATATACCTCAAGAACATCCACAGAGTATAAGTAGGTAAAGTCATATTTTCAAAAATGATATTCAATAATCAAAATTATCCGTACAATTTTGCCTATAAGATACACTTAAAGATGTAAAAAATATAAGATTCCACTATAACTTGTTAGAACAAAATACTCCATTAAACGCATTCTTTTAGCATAGTATCCCAATGAATATATACATCAAATTTATGAAAAAAATTCTGCATAATAGAGATAACCTTGTTTGATGATCCTTCAATCATTAAGCTAGGTTTAAAAGAAATAAACAATGTTCACATTTAATGATACCTCAGAGTTGTCTTAATTCGCATTTCTCTGATCAATAGTGATTTGGAACACTCTTTCATATGAGTGCATAGTTTCAATTTCATCATCTGAGAATTGTCTGTTCATATCCTTTATCAATTGGAGAATGGCTTGATTTCTTATAAATTAAAGTCAATTCTCTGTATATTTTGGAGATGAGGCCTTTATTAGAATCTTTAACTGTAAAAATGTTTTCCCAATTTGTTACTTCCCTTCTAATCTTGTTTGCATTGTGATCAATAATGGTTTCTACTTCTCCTTTGGATACAAATTCCTTCCTCCTCCACAAGTCTGAGAGGTAAATTATCCTATGTTCCTCTAATTTATTTATGATTTCGTTCTTTATGCCTAAATCTTGGACCCATTTTGATCTTATCTTAGTATGTGGTGTAAATGTTAAATGTAAATCCTTGCCTAGTTTCTGCCATTTCCCTTGAAATTCTTGATGTTTTGTTCTTCCAGATGAACTTTGTTATTTTTTTTTCTATTGCCCCTTAATACATAAACCTTACTGAATATCTTGTAAATGTTTGTACCTTGCAACTGGAAAATTAGGATAGTTTGAGTTTTTGCTGGTAAATATCTTTCCATATTTCATCCAGTTTGTTCTTGATTCTTCCAGTGAATCCTTTTTTTTTTTTTAATATTTGGAACAGTAATTTAGTTGCTCAACTTTTAGGTTCTTTGAGACAGTGAGAAGCCTGAATGAAATCAGTATTAATCATGTGGCACACATACACACACACACATACACACACATTTATTTTTTTTGTGTGTTTATGCATATATGTATATAATTCACATCAGATGCTTTAAAAATGAGATTAAAATAGAGTAGTTAAAACAAAATGAAGCCTTAGTCTTTTCCCTCTAATGAGGTGTCCTGAATAAGCTAATAATGTACAAGATTCTGTGACAGATGTGACCATGGAGATAATTTCTTGAAGGATCTACTGATTATCACTGTCAAACAAGGTATAATGCAGGGAAACATATGTTTACCCAAGCTATGTGCTACTGTTTTCTAGGAGGATAACCTGTGCATCACTCATCTAGAAGAAATACTCTATTGATTTTTTAAAGCACTTCTATGTTCAGATAGTGTCTGAAACATAGTGCAGTTTTCTCTCTCATAGCCATCATTGAAATTCATAGGATCATCAATTTAGAGTTAAAATGGTATTTAGAAATCCAACATCTTTATTGTACGGATGAGGAAAGTCCAGAAACATTAAGTTATTTAATAGGTCCTAAGCATTCAAACTTTGAAAAAAATACATGATGAAAAAATTCATGTCGTTCATATTACATTATGCATTTGAAGGGGTTGACCATTGCATTAGCTTATTAGGGCATGGATCTTGGATAGGCATATTATTGTTGTTGTTCAGTTGTATCTGACTCTTATTGACCCCATTTAGAGTTTTCTTGGCAAAGATAATGGAATGATTTGACATTTTCTTCTCCAGCTCATTTTTCAGATGAGGAAACTGAGGTAGAGTTAAGTGACTTGTCCAAGGTCACACAGCTACTAAGTGTCTAAGACTGGATTTGAACTTGGGAAGATGAGTTTTTCTGACTTCAGTCCTGACACTTTGTCTACCTAGTTGCCCTGCAGGTTCCACTGAAATAGGCACTAGCAATGAACAATAAGGTGGGCCCTGATCATTGCATATTTACTGCTCACTATATGACAGGAACTGTGTTAAGCACTAAGGATATAAAGAAAGGCAAAAACAACATTTTTACCTTTAAGAAACACTCGTTCTAATAGGATAGTGGGCTCTATATTGTAGATAGGAAAATATTACAACAACATAAAATATCCATAATTTACCCAAAAAGACATAAGATAATAATTAATAACAACTGGTATTCACATAGTGCCTACTATGTGCCAACTACTCACTCTGCTAAACAATTTATATTTAATTTGATCCTTACAACAACCCTGGGAAGTAGATACTTTTATCCCCATTATGCAGTAAGGAAAATGAGGCAAATAGAGATTAAGTGCCTTCCATCCAATGATAACTGTATGAAGCTGAGCTTGAATTTAGGCCTTCTTGAGTGAAGGTCCACTGCACCATCTAGCTTCTCATGAGAAAGCAGCATGGAAATTTGTACTGATAAAAAAATAAGTGACAGGTGGATTTTATCTATTTTTATTTTGTACACAGGTCTAAGAATTCTGCACAATTTTCATTTATATATTTTTATATAAAATGTTTAGTTTTTTGATGCTTTATTTTTAAAATTAATTTTATAATTATAACTTTTTTTTGACAGTACACATGCATGGGTAATTTTTTACAACATTATCCCTTACACTCACTTCTGTTCCAAATGTTCCCCTCCTTCCCTCCACCTCTCCCCTAGATGGCAGGCAGTCCCATGTTAAATGTGTTATAATGTATCCGAGATACACTATATCTTTGCAGAACCGAATTTCTTGTTGTACAGGAAGAATTTGATTCAGAAGGTAAAAATAACCTGGGAAGAAAAACAAAAATACAAACAGTTTACACTCATTTCCCAGTGTTCCTTCTCTGGGTGTAGCTGATTCTATCCATCATTGATCAATTGGAATTGGATTAGATCTTCTCTATGTTGAAGATATCCATTTCCATCAGAATATACCTTCATACAGTATCATTGTTGAAGTATATAATGATCTCCTGGTTCTGCTCATTTCATTCAGCATCAGTTGATGTAAGTCTCTCCAAGCCTCTCTGTATTCATCCTGTTGGTCATTTCTTACAGAGCAATAATATTCCATAACATTCATAGATCATAATTTACCTAACTATTCTCCATTCATAAAATGTTTAGTTTTTACAGATTTATAATTTCCTGAAATATAGTATTCTTTTTTATATGATTTCAATTTTTAGTGACTCTCCTAATTCTTAAATTATCTCTTCTTGACTTTTTTTCAGTTTTTGATACTAAATTTCTTAGATTTTTTTTGTTTTCTTATTTCTTTTTGCTTTATTTGTATATTTCTTGTATTTTTGAGTCGTTCTCCTCTTCTAATTATCAGAACTTTTAGATCTTGAATGACGCTTTCTGTAGAGGACCACAAATATTGGGGAACTCTGAAAAAAGTATACTTGAAGCAAAGATACTTGCATCAGGGTGTTTACTCAGTGTGATTGATGAGATAATGGTTCTCTAGTGCACATATACACAGTACTTAGTATGGTGATGTAATGGCTCTACAGTTGGCACATGCTCAGTGTGCTTCTTTCAGTGCCCCATGTTTAGGGCTCCAAAGTGTAATGTCTGGGCTAGCTGTCTCTGGAGTCTGGAGTCTGAGTTCGAGCTCGAGCATATTCTCACTCAACTCTCTCTTGAGTCTGCTTTATTTTCAAGTCCTCTCAGCCCTTATATACCTTAGTACAAGTACAGCACTAGAGTACACTGAGCATGTGCCAACTGTAGAACCCTTACATCACCATATTAAGTACTAACTATATGTGAACTAGAGAACCATCATCTCATTGATAGCACTGAGGTAATACCCTGCTGCAAGTATCTTTGCTTCAAGTATACTTTTTTCAGAGTTCTCCAATATTTGTGGTCCTCTACAGCTTTCCTTGTCAGCTTTAAAAATGTCAAGTTTTAAGTTTTCTTGCCATTCTTTCCTCCCTAGCTTTTACATTCTGTACCTCTTGTTTCATTTCCTCCAGGCATTCTTGGGATCACTGTGCTGATGATCAGTGCTTTTTTCCTCTGAGGCTTTATTTGTCCTTGTTATGGTGTTCTATCATCTTCAGGTTTTACCCCCAGCATCTTAAGGCATTTCCTCATGGTGGTCAGAATTTTCCTGACTTTGCTCCTTCCTGTTTCTGCAGACCAGTCCACTTACCCATCCTTAAACTGGCTCTTGTATAGTTCACTTCTCCAGTTTCAGGCTCTATTTCTCTTCTTTTAGTATTCATGTTTTACTTATACTTGGACTAGTTTCCTGGTATTACTTTGTTACTTGCCTCTGCTATCTTTTGAAAATGTTTTTGGGGAATCCTGGACTGGATGGAAGTGCTTGCTTCTCCATCTTTTCTGTTTTCTTCAGGGTGGGCATTTCTGGGGACATTTACAGCTCTGGTTTATTTAGGAGACCTGGATATTTATGTTGCAATCTTAACCAGAAGTTGTCCCTTTTCCATCACCCTCCCCATCATGCTTTACATCAACTTCTTCAGAAAAGTGAGGGATATACATTTCCTTTTCTCTTCTTGGGTTTAAGCTTGGTGATATCATGTAACATTCTGTTTTTTTTTGTTTTGTTTTGTTTTCATGCTTTTACTTCATTCATTTGGCATTTTCATTGTTTCTTATATTATAAAAAGGCATCTAGGTGGTGCAGTGGATAAAGTAGGAGCCCTGAGTTCAGATCTGGCCTCAAACATTAGCTGTGTAACCTTAGACTAACCCCTTAGTTTCCTATCTGTAAAAATAATCGAGAGAGGGAAATGATAAACCACTCATATCTTTGCCCAAAAAACTCCAAATGGGGTCATGAAGAGTTGAACACAAGTGAAATGACTCAATAACATTTAAAAAAATTAGTGTACCCACAATTGATAAACATCTACTTTATTTCAGTCCTTTGTTAGCACACACACACAAAAGCATTTTGTAAATGTTTTGGTGAAAATGGTACTTTTCTTTCTGTATTTAACCTCCTTAGATATGTCTGCTAATAAAATCTCTGGGTTAACCCCAATTGATTCTTCATAATTCTAACCCAACATGACTACATAAAAAATCACAAATACTATTCTTGAACTGTAAGAAAGATTTAAAGAATGTTATGGTGAGGACCAAAGCAATAACAAAAATATTATTTGCTTAGCAGTAACTTCTTGTAACTTCTTCAGGAAATAATTTCTGATTGGCAGTCAAATAAAAGCAATCTCTAGGATTTTATGTGCCTCTATTGGTGAGTCAAAGAGCACACTCTAATTAGATGATTTCTCTGCATTAAATGCAACCTGGCAGGATGGCACCCAAAGCTCTTTGTTAACAGACTAACCAAGGAAGTTAAAAATAGAGTACAAAGCAACATCTCAGGCATACTTCCTCACAGTGCTCAGAAAATACCACCAGAAACCTTTTTGCTTTTGATTATTGGTTAAGAAACAACAACAAATATGGGCCACATGATGAAATAATTTTACCTCCAAATAAAATATTTTTTAAAACTACTGTGAATGCAGGAAATGATTGTATTGAAGGATAATTAATGCATATTGCATTGTCAAAAGAGTCCCCAGGTACCTGTATTTGTTTAACTTAATTATCTAGGGAGTAATAAAGGGAAGTGGCCAGATCACTGGTTTTGCTGAACACTGATGGGATCAATGTTCTTTTGGTGGGTCTCATAGAAATGTCAAACCAAATCATTCTGGAAGATGATGTCAAAAATTCTTTTTAAAAATATTCTTTAGAATTTAATTTAGTTGGACTTTTCTTTTTTTTATTTTCTTTTTTAAAAAAATTAATTAATTAATTAATTTTTTTACACTATATATAATTTATTTTATTTTATTTTTTATTCATTTTTCCAAATTATCCCCTCCCTCCCTCCACTCCCTCCCCCCGATGACAGGTAATCCCATACATTTTACATGTGTTACAATATAATCTAGATACAATATATGTGTGTAAATACCATTTTCTTGTTGCACATTAAGTATTAGCTTCCGAAGGTATAAGTAACCTGGGTAGATAGACAATAGTACTAACAATTTACATTCACTTCCCAGTGTTCCTTCTCTGGGTGTAGCTACCTCTGTCCATCATTGATCAACTGGAAGTGAGTTGGCTCTTCTTTATGTTGAAGATATCCACTTCCATCAGAATACATCCTCATACAGTATTGTTGTTGAAGTGTACAGTGATCTTCTGGTTCTGCTCATTTCACTCAGCACCAGTTCATGCAAGTCTCTCCAAGCCTCTCTGTATTCCTCCTGCTGGTCATTTCTTACAGAGCAATAATATTCCATAACCTTCATATACCATAATTTACCCAACCATTCTCCAATTGATGGGCATCCATTCAACTTGCAGTTTCTAGCTACAACAAAAAGAGCTGCCACAAACATTTTGGCACATACAGGTCCCTTTCTGCTCTTTAGTATTTCTTTGGGATATAATCCCAATAACAGTAATGCTGGGTCAAAGGGTATGCACAGTTTGACAACTTTTTGGGCATAGTTCCAAATTGCTCTCCAGAATGGCTGGATTCTTTCACAACTCCACCAACAATGCATCAGTGTCCCAGTTTTCCCACATCCCCTCCAACATTCATCATTATTTGTTCCTGTCATCTTAGCCAATCTGACAGGTGTGTAATGGTATCTCAGAGTTGTCTTAATTTGCATTTCTCTGATCAGTAGTGATTTGGAACACTCTTTCATATGAGTGGAAATAGTTTCAATTTCATCATCTGAGAATTGTCTGTTCATATCCCTTGACCATTTATCAATTGGAGAATGGTTTGGTTTCCTATAAATTAGGGTCAGTTCTCTATATATTTTGGAAATGAGACCTTTGTCAGAACCTTTAACTGTAAAAATATTTTCCCAATTTGTTACTGTTGTTGAATGGAGAAAAAAAGACTGTAAATAAAAGATTATTTTAATTATCTTCATGATTGCATCCTGAGACAATCTGATAATTTTAATATATGCATGAGAAATATCTTTAAGCCTGATAACCTGCATTTTGTTTGTATTAATCAGGTGCTTTTTGGGGGTAATCAATAAAGCAGTAGGATTTTTTTTTATTCTTTACAAACTCTTATCCAATTGTGAGACTTTGAAATTGAAAATTTGCAATATAATTATTGCAAATATTGTAAATGATGAATTTTACCTTAGAAAGACACCATCTAGCCTGAGTTTATGACTGGAAGAGGATGTGGACCAGTAAAAATGAATGCTAAAAGATAGAGCACTGAACAAAAATTTTAAGAGAAATGGAGGAAAACCACTAGGACAATGGATGTATTCTCTATGAAGAAGTTGCAGAAAGTTAAAGACAAGATTTATACTGGATAAGAAGATGTGATTGAGTTTCAGTATGCATCAATAGAAGTAGTAGTTCCCACACTGAAGAAAACACGGACCTATTGAAGTACTAAAAGATCAAGACATGTAAATGCATACACATACACATGATTTTGTATTTATTATTGGAAGTACCAAGGAGTTGCTGGACTTTATTAAGTAGTGAGGTTGGAAGTAACAGTCAGAACTGCTTTTTAGGAAAATCACTTTAGCTGAATGAAAGATGGATTGTGATGGGGAGAGACTTAAGGCAGGCCAAACCACCACCAGCCTTTTGCAATAATCCAGGTGTGAGGTGATAGAGGACTGCTCCAGAGTTGTGAGTGTCAGAGAAAGGGACATATTAAGAGATATTGTAAAGATAAATGGACAGACCTTGAAAAAAGGTTGAAAATGGAAACAGTATGGGATGCTGAGAATAAGTAATGAGTACAGGATGAAACCCAGGCTGTGAGCCTGAGGAGTTGGGGAGATGACATTGTCCTCTACAAGGAAGGTAGAAATGGGAGGAGGATTTGAGAGAAAGATAATTAGTTGAGTTTGGAAATGTTGAGTTATCCATACATATATGTTATGAATGATATAGCTATAATTTATTAAAATAATTAAACTTTACCCCAGTTACATGTGCTATGTAAATCAGTTTTCCATCATTATATAGTTGTTCTAAAAGTCTTAATATGATTTTGAGCTTTAGTAACATAAAATGGAATATCATGTTTATATATACATACACACATACATTGAGGTTCACAGACACACACATACATGAACACACACACACCCCATTTCATTAGAAATAAATGACAGCTCATTTCATGAGAATTTCCAATGAGAATTGTCCTAAGACTCTAGAGTTAATATCTATACTAGTCACATATAAATATGAATTTATCTATAAAGATAAAATTTTATTTCTTGAGGGCTAGGTTTTTTAAAAAATGATTCATGCATTGAAATTTATCAATGACAGTCCTTTGAATATGACAATAGAACATATACAATTTAGGGGGAAAATGTGATTCTGACCTTCTGTCCTTTGTCATTACCAAATTTGTGCCATCATTTCCCTTGTACTTGTCTTAAACAGTTTCAGGTCTAAGATTATGTTTAAATTTTTTTCTCCTAACAATTTATTTCCACTGTAGTCACTTTTTGTCAATATAAAATTCCCACTAGGAAGATGATTAGAAATAACTTCCACAATTCAGGAAAAACTGAGAGTTGATGTATTAGCTGTATAGTGACATGTATTCCAGCTTTAACTATTTGTGAGGGAAGAGAGAAAGGTGGTAACATAAGCGGTATCCACATAAATGATTACTCATGGAACAAAAAATGTCATACTTGCCTGTTACTTTAATGTGATGCAGTTGAGTGTAAAAATAAGAGGCTCTATTAGGATTATTAATTATCTATGGTTGTTACAGAAGTCAGGATTATGAAATATCTTTGAACCACTTGACATAATGGCATATTTTGGAGACTTGTACACATTCCTGCAAGGACACCTGCCAATCTAAGAGTGCTGTCTCATTCATTATTAGGGTTCCATGATATGGTGGTCTCAGTCACTAGCAGAGATAGCTTGAAGAGGAGAAAGTAGCCAATTTTCTTGTTAGTTTATTTTCACAGTGCACTGATGGGGTAAATTTCCTAGGCAATTATATAGTTTTGAAGCCTATCTTATGCTACTCTTTTCATTTATTATACCTTAAATATACCCAGAAATTAATCCATTAATCATGGAAACAGATGGACTTATTTTAACTATCCACATTTTTTTTTTGCCTCATATTCTTTTTTTTTTTTTTTCTTTCACATTCTCCAGTGGGACTATGATCTCATTACTCTGTGCATTTCTTTCTAATACAGTTTATTATTCATCTGTGCTTGCACGTTCTGTATGAATCTCATCCATAAGTGGAAAAGAATTTCTCATATTCTCTTGTCATAATGAAGTAGGTAGTTTCATGGTTATCTTCAGTCTCATTAGATAACCAGCCCTTGTTCTTTATTGCTCATATACTTAGCTGGTAGAATCCTTTACATTACTGTTCCATTATCTTCCTCACCCTATCCCCTAAAAAAAAAAAATTCCCAGATACATTAAAAACCCTTCCCTCCTTCTCAAGTTTCGTATTTTCCTGTTGAAGACAATACCATCTTCCTGATTAGGCCTGCAGCCTAGGTGTTATTCTTGACTTCTCACTCTTTTTTGTGTCCCCTCACCCTATTCAATCTGTTGCCAAGGCCAGCTGATTTCACTTTTGTAACATTTCTCATATATGCTACCTTCTCTCCTTTGACACTACTCCTTACCGTAATTCCAGCACTTATCACCTCATGGCTGGACTATTTCAAGAGCTGTTGGTCTACCTGCCTCAGGTCTCTCTTTGCTCCTTCTCCATCTTTCTCCACTCAGCTGTCAGAGTGATTTGCCTCAAATGTGGGCCTTACCATTTATTGTAATTTAGACTTCTTTTAGTTGCTGTTAACAATGCCTTATCTGGTACTATAATTCTATCTTACATAAAAAATCATTGAATCAATTTTAATCTGTCATTTGTGCTAGTGATAAATACCTAAACCTACATAGTTTATAATAAAAACTCCATTTGGGATTTTTTTTCACAAAAATAGTTTGCCAATGGTAATTTTCCATTTCCTTTTCTAGCTCAGTTTGCAGATGCTTTAAGTGTCTGAGATCAGATTTGAACTCAGGGAAATAAGTCTTCCTGACTTCAAACCTTGTGCTTTATCTATTCTGCCATCCAAGACTTGACATTTGAAATTACTGTCATTCTCTCCTTTTGGATATTCTCTTCTCTTTAGGTTTTTGTGATATCAATTTCTTTTTGTTTTTCTTTTACCTGTATGACTATTCTTTCTGAGTGTCCATCATCCATATTTCAACCCTAGCTAGAGGATATAAATGTACCTCAACAATCTGAGTTGTATTTTCTCATAAACTTCTTTGGATTCAATTACCTTCTCTATTTAGAAGACTTTCAGACTTCTATGTACAACCCTATACTTTCTTGTTAGCTTAGGTCCCATATCATCAAATGACTATTGGATCTTTCCAACTACATGTCACACAGGCTACTCAAACCCACTGTGCTCAAAATTGAATTCATTATCTTTCTGCCAAACCCATTGTTCTTTGGAACATTTCCCCTCCACCCTACCCCCAGGCAATTGAGGTTAAGTGACTTGCCTAGGGTCACACAGGCTGGAAGTGTTAAGTGTCTGAGATCAAATTTGAACTCAGATCCTCCCAAACTTCAGGGCTGGTGCTTTATCCACTGTACCATCTAGCCACCCCTGGAATACCTTTTTTCTATAGAGGATTCCACTATATATTCCCACCCTTGACTTCTCATTATCTTTTACTTCACATATTAAATCAATTGCTAAATCTTATTTCTTTTACCTTCACACCTTATTATTTCAACAACATCTTTCAATCCATTTCTTCCCACTTTAATTTTGAATAGTAACAAAATTAAAGCAACAAAAAATATTACTTTAAGATGTGTGTTAGGAGAAGGAATTTTATTAGTGTATTATGTATATAGTATATGCTGTCTCTCCCAATAGAATTCTGGAGGGCAATGACTATTTCATATTTATCATTTTACCTGTCAAGAGGAGGTGCTTATTAAATGCTTGTAAATTAGTTGATTAGGTATGAGCTTATTTTATGTGAATGAATTTGCCTGTCAGTTTTATGAATTTTTAGCTGAGAAAATACATATCCTCAGTAGTAGTTGTGGAGAGAATATGGGAGTGTTTATCTTGGTTTTCTTTCACAGAGATTGGGAAGTCACACCCTCTTTCACACCTCATTTAGTTTCATATAATCCTTGACAAAAGTTGTCAGCTATTTTTCCAGGACTGGCTGAATTACTCTTGGCTCCAACTTATATTTTAGCAAAAGTTGATTTGAATACATTGACTCTAGATTTTTTCCCTGTTAAAAAAAATGGCATTTATGATTGAAACTGCTCCTTTTTAGCAAAACTCTTGCTTAACAATCCAGACAATTAATACAGATATGGTCCCAAATTATACTGGCAATAACAATAAATTTTGGCTTTCCCTTTTAGAGTCCCCAAGTCTTGAGTAACACTTTGTTAGGTGAAACATGAGATATTCCAGCATCTACCTGATTCTTAAAGATCCTTCTTTTGTGAGGAATAGCCAAATGTGTTTATAAGTTGGGTGCTTGTGCTAACCAAGAATGATAATCACAACATACTTAGTTTTAAAGCTGAGCCATGGCCAGCTTTGGTATAGAGATTTTCTGGCATTTTGTTGGAGGCAAACAGTTTCCACTTGTCAAGATGATTTGCCCCTCAGTCTGTCTAAGAAGAACCACTTACTGACAGCAAACATAAGTCCCTGTTCATCTTAACAGGCTTGCTTCTTTTTCCCCCCCAGTTGCTAAATTAACCAGGAGGCAAAACCATCCAGATTGATATATCCAAGGAACAGCTGATTTTCCTGACAAGGTAGAAGAAATAGGAAGTATAATAACATGCATTCTTGCCTAATGCAGATACCTGCAAAGTACTTGGCTTGTTGCCTATGATAACATATCATCCACAAGTTCCATGCTGTGTGCAGTCAATGTAACAAGAGACTGTCATCACAACCTTGTCAGAGCACCCGCACATGTGTATTTATGTTTTTTTCTGATGACTTTTGTATTTTGACAGGTCTTTAAACTGCAGCGCTTTCCATATTCATCTAGTATGACTAGTTTTAAATTTCCTTTAAGAAGGTGCAAATCAGGCTTTCCCAATGACCTGTTCGAGGTGCAAATGAATGTTAGCACAACATTTCTAAAATGCATTCTGCATACATGGATATATGAATACATATCAACTCTACAATGGTGGTATTGTTTGTTGTAGGATTTAAAAAATTATTATTCAAAATGGGAAATAAATGTGTGAATTTAACTGGGGTGTGTGTGAAATTCTGTATTTGAATAGTCTGCGAAAGTTGAAAATAATTGACTCTAATGCCAAGAGAAAAAAGTAATGTATACCACTTCTGCAATTTTAGATTGTTTTAAGAGATTTTATTCTGTTTGATATTGGAAAGTTAGGTGTTTGCAGATAGTCTACAAAAGCTAATTCTCTTGTGATTTAAAATAGCAAGTGGCATTAAATAATCTCTTCTTTTACTAAAGCAGTCTGATATCTAAAGTGCCTGAATCTAACAAATCCAGAAACACTAACTCAGCCCAATTGAAATGGGATTTAACCTTTTCTCACTTACCAAATCAGTGGACAATGGGCCTCAGCTGCATGGAGTATTAGGAAAGCTAACCCAACCTTTAGGCCAGCTGGAAGGCAAGGCTACTGTCCTTCTTAGCCAAATAGACACTTGGCACCCAATTACCCCCTGGGCAGAGGTTGAGCATGGTTTGAATGAAGCTTGGATTTGATGGTGCTTACCTCTTCAGGTTGATAACATTGGGCACGGTGGAATCCTTTCATTAACTGGCTTACTACATGGATGGCATTGCTGACAGTAAATAGCCAACCTCTAAAACAGTTGGTTCTTTTTTATTATTTGCAATTTTGTCTATTTGCAAATGAGCCTGGCAGCATATGGCATGATGTATTTTTTTAAACCTTAAAAAACCATAAACACCCATCTACTAGGGTGAGCATTCAGCTCTTGGCATTTGGGAGCCGATGTTGCCTGTTCCACCTGCCACTGGTCTAGGGGGTCAGGACATAAAATGATGACCTATTAGGTTTTCTTTAGCCAAGCAGGGCTCTCTAATGCTATGATTTAATTCCTAACAATACTGCCAGAAATGAGTATAAGTGGCAATAACCACTATGCCAATAGCAAATCTGATTGGCTGAATACTTAATCTGTGTTCTACCTAATATCCCACTCTAATTAGATCCCTTCCAGGCTGTCAGGAATAGTAAGGGAGAAAAACTGCTTTTAATCCAATACATGCAGGTCAATTTTGAGTAGAAATATGTAGGGATGTACAGTCATGTTATCCAACCACACTAATAAAGATCACCAGGAAACAGAGGAAAAACACATAAGAATTTTATAGAATTTCCACTAGGAACACACTGAATTTATGGGTAGCATTGTAAATTTGGCTTTCTAAAACCACAGGTCTTATTATTCTTTTTGTTAGGTATTTCTAAGTGTTTAAATAAAACTGTCAATTCATTTGTGACTTTTACTCTTAAATAGTTGTATGGAGCAGTAAGATATTAAATGACTTTTCTCCGTAGTCTTCTTAGACTACAAATACCTTATGCCTTGTTGCTCCTTTCTTACACTGGTCATTTCCTTCTGGAACCTCCATTTTAAGGAAGGGCCCCCAGACTAATCTTGTTACTCCTGCTTTCTGCCCCTCCTCCTTTAGCTTTGGACTCTCTAGAATTCCTCTACCAGGCCTTCTAGAGATTGTGATTCTCCACTCCTTTCAATTTTCCACCATTAGAGGAAATGTGCCCCTCCATTAGAATGTAAGTTGCTCAAAGACAGCTTTATTTTCTCAATCCTTCACACAGGATCTGAATCAAAGTACTTTATAAATGCTTATTGACTTGCCTTTCCTATAATCACATAGTAAGTGCTAAAGACAGAATTTGAATCTAGATCTTATTGATTTCAAAACCAGCATTCCATCTATTCTGCAAAAACATAAAACAAAATCAGGTACCTTGTTATTTTCATATGTATTCATATAGCCATTAAGCTAACTTCAAGAAACAGTGAAGTGACCTTTAACCACATAAACTGAGGTGGAAGACATGAAGAAGTAACTGGTCTACTTAAAATGAAGAAGTCAACTTGTTCAATCATTTTAGCTAGTGAGGAAAACAATTCAATTAAAAAAAGGTTTAGACAAAACTATTCTGAAGGCTTGGAATGCATTAGCTACCACTTAGCTATATGCTTTGGATAACTTGTCTTCAAGTTATAGTATTTTTATTTTTAAGCTGTTTTATCTTTCTTTGCAGTTTCTAATCTACAGAAGGCTTTGAATACCATTTCCCTGTAACTTATAGCATCAGTGAGTGAGAAGCAAAATTATTCTTTTCCTTCCATTAATAGGAAATCTGGAAACTGTGACGGACTCTGAGGAGCTCAGGCTAAGAGAGGTAGAGTAACTTAGATGGAGGAGAGTTTCTCATTCCTAATATAATTCCGGTATGGATGGTGTTGTAAATGTACATTGACTTTTGAGCTGTTTGTAATATGTTTGTATGTCAAGTGTGGTTGAAGCTAAGATTCTGGAAAAGCCCTGAGTGAAGTCAAGGCTATGATTGGAAAAGGAATTAATTCTGAATATAGGGGCAAATTTCAGTTCAGTTTTCCCAGAAAGGGTCAAATATGTCTTTTTGTTTTTGTGCATTGACCTGAGTGAGTTTGCCCATTGGTGGGTGAATTTGCAGTTGGGGAATCCTTTGTGAGTACTTATGTATTGGGCCTATTATGTATGAAAGCTTTTGGAGGTGTCTCTGGCAGCACTTGCTCATGATACATTGCAAGAAATCACCAGTTTTGGTTCTGAACATACTTCATGAGTACTTTGTACTGCACATGTGTGAACACCTCAGCTCAGATTCAAGATGGGGTTGAGTAAAAATTTCTTGGGCAAAAAGGGATCATAAGTGGAAAAAGTTTAAACACCAGATGTCTGAGACAAGGAAAACAGACAGCATGTTCTTCTTCGACTGCCTTTCTGTTAATCAGGGCTGTGGGGAAGAGACACAATTTCTTTTCATAGAACAATTCTTGCCTTCAAGGACTTAACAATGTAATGGTGAAATCAGCACAAAAAAAGAAAGTTGAAAAAAGTTAGAAGGAGAGGAAAGGAAGGTACCTAGAATGAAAGTAGTCCAGTCAGATGGGAAATGAAGATCTGCTTAAAAGGAACCTCTGCATTCAAAAAGGTTCCAATAGTACATCAATTTGTATGTTTTTCCACATCCTTTTGAGATTATATATTTACTAATTTCTTATAGCTCAATACTTCGCTATCCCATTCATTTATCATAAGCTATCCAGCCCTTTCTTAACTGATGGACATCTTAAGTTTTCAGGTTTTTTTTTTTTTTGTTTTTTTTTTTGTCTCCACAAAAATTGCTGCAACAAATAATTTTCGTAGATAAAGGACCTCTTCTTTGTATCTTTTTTGGGTTTAGTTCTACCAGTGGTATGGTTGAGTCAAAGGGTGTGTGAGCACTGCTTAGTAACTTTTTTGTGTGTAATTCCTAATTATTTTCCAGAATGACTATACCCATTCATAAGTCCATCAGCAGTATATTAATGTGTCTCAATCACAGCCCATCTAATACTTATCATTTTCCTTTTTTTGATCATCATTGTCACTCTGATGGATATAAGATGGAATCTCAGAATTGTTTTAATTTTCATTTCACTAATTAGTAGTGATGTGAAGCATTTTTACATATGGCTGTACACAGCTTGAGTTTCTTCACTTGGGAACTGTCTGTTCATAACCTTAAACTATTTATCAATTGGTAAATCTCTATTTTTCTTATAAATTTGAATCCATTCCAGATATACATATATAAATATGTTGCATATGAGCTCTTTATCAGAGAAATTTGCTAAAAATATTTCTCCAGTTAATTGTTTCTTTCAGTCTTAGCTTTATTAGATGGATTTACACAAAACCTTTTAAATTTTATGTACTCAAAATTATCCATTTTATCCTTTGTATCCTCTCTATTTATTGTTTAGTCATACATTTTCTAGTACCTCCCCCACCATTTTCACTAATTTATTCATTTTTTCATAATAATTTCATAATTTATTTATGATATGACCTTTTATATCTAGTACATTTATGTACTTTTTGGAGTATGTCTTTGTATAAGATGTAAGATGTTGGTCTAGATTGAATTCCTTCTATACTGCTGTCCAGTTTTCTTAATTACTTTTGTCAAATAGTGAGTACATATTCCAGTAGCTGGGGTCTTTGTGTTTATTATAAATATTAGAAGCATTTGCTTCCATAATTTGCATGTTCTGTTCTACTATTCTACTGATTAATCTCTATTTTTAACCACTACCAAATTATTTAAATAATTACAGATTTGTGGTATAATTTAACATCTAGCATTGCTATGTTCCCTTTGTTTTCATTTTCCCCCAAGATTCTTTATCTTTTTTCCTTTCATATTATTTTCAGTTTTTTTAAAAATTCTACATAGTAATCCTTTGCTAGCTTGAGTGACATAGCATTAAATATGCAAATGAACTTAGATTGTATTGTCATTTTAATTTTATTGCCTTATCCTACTCACAAGCAATTAATATTTTTCCAGTTACTTAAGTCTTATTTGTTAATTTTTATTTCTGTAGATAGTTGTTTGTAGTTATATTCATATGGTCTTTATGTGGATCCTGGGGATAGATTCTCAAGTATTTTGTGAATTCTATAGTAATTTTAAATGGAATTTCTCCTTTTTTCTGCTAGGTTTTATTGATATTAAATAGAAATGCTGCTGATTTATTTTATGTCCTTCAAGTTTGCTGAAGTTTTCATTTCAATTAAATTTTTTTTGGGTAACTCTTTAGGGTATACCATTATAAAATAAAACTTTATAAATAATTTTGGTTATTCCATTAATTTCTTATTTTATTGCTTTAACCAGAATTTCTAGTTTTATGTCAAGTAGAAATGAAGTAAATATCAAAAATGCCTACTACCTTTACCAATCATATTTTTCTTGATGACATACATTTTGTTGTTTCTCCTGCTTGAAAATATTCAGTAGCTTACTCATTTCTGCTATATATCTTTTTGTCATCCTTAGAGGGACTTGCAATTTTAATGCTTCAGAGTTTAGTAATCCATGACATAACCATATAGCATTACCAGAAGAATACTGGTGTTTAAAAATGGGTCTTGTTTCAGGGAGAATTTTGGGATCATCAAAAGCCTCCTATTATTTCCTCAATGCCCAGTTTCTCCTCTTATTTGTTTTTTCAACTCTTTGGTTATTTGAAATGTATAAAGATTGGGTTTTTCTCATATGGATAATTAGGTTGCACTTTTGTTATTGAATATGGGTCTTATTTTAGCAGCTTTGTGATGCTCCAGGCTTGATTAGATCAGTGCAATGTTACCCACAAATTAGAATGACTTCATGCTCAATGAAAATTCCTTCTTCCATTTGGACTCCATATTGAATATCTCCCTGACAACAGCAAGCATAAATCTAGGTCTTTTTCTTTGCCGGTTTTTCTAAATAATTTATATGGTATTGAAATTAATTCTTCTTTAAATCTTTTGTAGAATTTGCTTGTGAATTCATCTGTCCTGGGGATTTTTTTCTTAGGGAGCTCATTGAATGCTTGCTCAACTTCTTTTTCTTAGGTAGGCTTATTTAAATATTCTATTTACTCTCTCTCTCTCTCTTTCTTTCTTTCTTTCTTTCTTTCTTTCTTTCTTTCTTTCTTTCTTTCTTTCTTTCTTTCTTTCTTTCTTTCTTTCTTTCTTTCTTTCTTTCTTTCTTTCTCTCTTTCTTTCTTTCTTTCTTTCTTTCTTTCTCTTTCTTTTCTTTCCTTCCTTCCTTCCTCCCTCCCTCCCTCTCTCCCTTCCTTCCTTCCTTCCTTCCTTCCTTCCTTCCTTCCTTCCTTCCTTCCTTCCTTCCTTCCTTCCTTCCTTCCTTCCTTCCTTCCTTCCTTCCTTCCTTCCTTCCTTCCTTCCTTCCTTCCTTCCTTCCTTCCTTCCTTCCTTTCATCATTTGACCTATTTTTTATTTTTCAGTATTTTTTGTGCCTCCTTTATCAAGCTACTGTTTCTTTTTCTGTTATTTTCTTCCATTACTTTAATTTCTTTCTTTTCCTAATTTTTTCCTACCTCTCTTATTTGATTTTAAAAATCATTCTTGAGATTTTTTTCATTAATTTAATTGTCTTTTTCTGAGTTTATATTTTGATCTTCCTTATCACCACAGTTAACTTACTATGATTGGATTTTTTTTTTTTTATTGTTGCTCATTTTCCAACTTCTTGACGTTTTACTTTATTTTAGAGTTGGATTCTCCTCCCAGGGTGGAAGGTGGGTAAGCTTTAGGTTTTTTGCACTGCTCTTTTCAGAGCTAAGGAGAGGTATGGTTACTGTTTGTTTGTTTGTTTTTTAATTTTTAAATTAATTTTATAATTATAATTTTTTTTGACAGTACATATGCATGGGTAATTTTTTACAACATTATCCCTTGTACTCACTTCTGTTCTGAATTTTCCCCTCCTTCCCTCCACCCCCTCCCCTAGATGGCAGGCAGTCCCATACATGTTAAATGTGTTGTAGTATATCTTAGATACAATATATGTTTGCAGAACCGAATTTCTTGTTTCACAGGAAGAATTGGATTCAGAAGGTAAAAATAATGGTTACTGTTTTTAACCTGTGCTCTGGTCTGAGAGTAACTACAACCACTCTTTTCAACCCTATCACCATTATCTGCATCTCTGCTCCTGTGAATGTTCCTCTTTCCTTTGATATTGTGACCACAAATTGCATATGGGTAATGCAACAGAGTCTTGCTCTCAGTGCCAGCAAAGGATCTTCTGTAATCTTATGACCAACTTTCTAATCCCCTTATTGTCTGTGGGTTGAAAGCTTTGGAAGCCACTTGTTGCTAGTACACATGCCTCCCAAGGCCAGTTCCTGACTTAATGGAGGTGGTGGGATAGCCTATGCTGGACTGAACTATTCTCTCACTCCAGTAAGACAGACCTTTCCTACTTACCTTCTAAATTGATTTGGACTAGAAAATTGTTTTACCCTGTACTTTTGTTGGTTCTGCCACTCCAGAATTCATTTTGAGATAGTATTTTTAAATTGCCTGGAGGGGAATTTGTAAGAGGTCAGGAAAGTCTCTGACTTTATTCCACCTAAGTTCTTTTCTCTGTTATACTGGCTTCCACACATCATTGATCAGTTGCTGTGTTTGTGACTATGTGGTGAATGTAATTGTCATTGATTATATTGAGATTTGTTTACTTCTTCATGTTGTGTACATCCAGGAAGACTTGGGACTTCCATTTCTTGTCAGTCGTGATATTTGCACTTTCTGTACACTCTTCATTCCTTTAAAATTCATGTTGTCTGAATTAGTTTATCTCTCAGCAAAGATAATAAAGGGAGAACTATGATACTTCCCTTCAAAGAGATTCAAAAATCTATTATGTGACAACAGCAGGTTGATTATATCTTCTTCCACTGATCCAAATTAGGAGCAATAAGTAGAAGTTATAGGATAGTAAAATTTTGCCTCAGTATAAGGAAAATATATTTTTTAATAATCATGACTCTCCCATCAATAGAATTAATTATTTTGTCAAAAAAGACAGTAATTGACAACAGTGTGCTGAATAGTTCCCTATGATTTGTTTATCTCATTGTGAAATGGATGCTTTATGAACACTTAGCAATGTAAGTAAATTGCAATTTGCAACTATACCCAAAAATAAATTTTGCATACTCATACTAAGATATTCCTAGTAGGTCTATAATTAGGTCAAAAAGGTAGGAAAATCCAATATATACAAAAATGTAGCAACTCTTTTTGTAGTGACAAAGAACTGGAAACCAAGGGAAGAGGGCACCTATTAATTAACGAATGGCTGAATAGATTATTGTAAATGAATGTTGTAAGATATGAATAGAAGTGTCTTCAGAGAATCCAAGGAAGATTTGCATGAAATGATGAAGAGTGAAGGGAAAGAACCAAGAGAACAAGTTATACTATGATATTAACATTGTAAAAATGAACACTTTGGAAAGATTTAAGAACTTTGTTTAATGCAGTAATTAACAACATTCCAGAGGACCAATGATCAAGAAATTAATATTCAGAGTGATAAAACATTTCTGCATGTGATCAATATGAATGTCTGGACAAGCTTGGCCATATTATATCCAAGTTTGACTGAGCTTATTTGTTTTTCTATTTTTTTTTCCTCCAAAGAGAAGGAGAGGATGTATATGAGAGAAAATGTTGAAAATGAAAAAAGATTAAAATTTTATTTAAAAAAGATACATAACAGTGATCATTAGGAATCTATGGAGATTCAGTAAGAATAAGTCATGTCAAATTTGTGTCATTCCTTCCTTGCCAGGAATATGCACGGATTTGGATTTGAATAACAAATATAAGATCAGTGTCAACCTAGAGGGATGGTTGTAGCTGAAAAAATTCATTTTATTACACATTTTTATTCCTGAGTTGGATTAGCATGCTTGTCAGATTTGTAAATGACACACAAAAAGATCATAGACTATCCAGAAAAAAATATTAATAGATTAAAATGATAAAGCAAATCTTGCAAATTAAATAAAATGGGGACAAAGAGGAAGACCTGGGCTTAGGTTTTTTAAAAAAAATCAACTGCAAGAGATTAGGATGAGGGAGGTATAGTTTATCAACAATTCATGGAAAAAAAGCTCAATATAACAACATTAGGATATGGGCACCCTCCAAAAAGAATCCTGACTTTTAGATGGTATTGATTCAAGTTTAGGGACTATAGCAAGGAAGGTGATAATTCCACAGTACTCTGTAGTATTTTGAGTTTAGTTCTGGTCCTCCCATTATGTTTTATTTTTCATTAAATTTTATTGATTTCTTTTATTTTTATATCAAAAAGATTTTCAGATATATTTCCATAATCACTCACTCATTGATTTACACATGTAAAAAGGGAGCTCATAATGTGAGAGAATAGAATGAAGAGGAAAATATAAGACATATTAATAAAAAGTTAACCCCAAAAGTAAAATGACAGATGCTAACTTAGCAATGAGACAAGGAGGTGGCACAGTGAGTAGAAGGCCAGGGTAGAGTCAGGAAGACCTAAGTTCAAATATGGCATCAGACATTTACTAGCTTTGTGATTCTGGGCAAGTCACTTAACCCTGTTTGTCTTAGTTTTTCATCTTTAAAATGAGCTGAAGAAAGCAATGGCAAACTACTCTTTGGTCAGGAAAACCCCAAATGGGGTCATGAAGGTCTCAGCAGCAACAGCAATAACAAGAACAGTGACAAGAACTGTAGAATTAGGGAATGACTGAATCTGTGATGATGATGGTAAATATGACTATTGTTAATATTATACAGCACTTTGAAGTTTGCAAAGTTCTTTATAATCAACCTCTCATATGCTAATTACTACAGAAGTTTGTTGGAAGGAAATATTAGTATGCTAAAGAAAGGCTTTATGAAGTAGGTGAGCCTAGCTAGTCATTGAAGGATGAGGATCAAAAAACTCCAGAAGGTTGGAGGGGATGGAAGAATTCCAGTTGGGAGCTGTGGCAGTGTTGGGAGGTACTAGGCTCTTCAACTTAATAACACTGACTTCCCTCACTGTTATTTGAATAAGACCCTTCATCTCTCTACTCTAGGCATTTTCCCTGGCTGTCCCCCATGCCTAAAATGCTTCTCCTTTTTATTTCTCCCTCTTGGCTTTCCCAGCATCTTTCAAGTCCCAGCTTAAATCCCATCTAGTACAAGAAGGCTTTTCTGATCCCCCTTCATTCTAATGTCTTCCCTTTGTGGATTAATTCCAATTTATTTTATATATAGTTTGTTTGTATAAGAATGTTTGCATGTTCTTTCCCTCATTAGTAAGTTTTCTAAGAGCAGAGAACATCTTTTGTCTTTCTCTGTAACTGTATTTTGCATAGTACCTGGTAAATAGTTTGACTAAAACTAAAGATTTACATAGAGATAGGATTGGAGAGGAAGGTAGGATAGTGGTATCTCAAATGCTAGACCAAGGAATTTTGATTTTGTGCTATAGTAGCTTTAATTTTTTTAAAATGTGGGTTTAAAATTTTTTCTGAATAGTATTTATTGGAAAAATTAGGAGTTAGAAAGACCAATTAAAAAGCTTTTGAGAAAAAAATCTAATCTAAGCACAATGTGATGAGAACTTGAACTAGGGTGTGTGTTGTCACAATTGAAAAGACCAAAATATGCATTATGAAGAAATACTCAACAGGACTTAGTGATATTGGATATGGGGGGTGAAGAGAAAAAGTCAAATATGAAATTCAAAATACTCAGGATGATAACAGGTTAAACTGTTTTTTATCCTTATCATGGATTAATCATTACAACTAAATTGTTTTCTTTGATATTAAAATATAAGATTCCTATGGGAAACAGAAAATTCAGAACAGATAAGTTTTGATGAAGAAATAATTTCAAAATCTAAAATGTTTGTTGAAGAGATGAATCATGAGAATCAATAATAACAATAAATAATAATAATGAAATCAATAATAACATGAATAGTATATACACACATATATGTGTAGATAACATTACTATGTGCTATGCTATGTTAAGCACTTTACAAATATCTCATTTGATCCTCACAACAACCACTGAGAAGCAGATGTTATTATTATCCACATTTTATTGAGACAGAAAGGTTGAGTTACTTGTACAGGACTAAATAGCCAATAAGGATCTGAGGTCAAGTTTGAATTCAGATCTTTATGACTTAAGGCTTGTGTCATTGAGTCCTGGGTACATAAGATAAAAATTATAATAGCTAGTACTTATTTAGCACTTTAAGGTTTGCAAAGCTTTTTATAAAAATTATCTCATGGTATCTTCACAACAACCCTAGGAGGTAGGTTGTTAGTATCCCCATTTTACAGTTGAGGAAACTGAGGTAGACAAGGGAGAAGCTTGTTAAATAATTTACCAAATGTCACAAAGCTAAACAAGTATCTGAGGTGGAATTTGAACTCAAGAATTTCTGACTTAGTCTATTGCACTATTCACTGAACCATCTAGTCATTTTTCTTAGTCCCCTCTAGACAGCAGTCTTTTTATTTTTTTTAAATTATGTGTTTCTAACTCATTCAATCTAGAAGAGCAGGGACTTCAGGCTAGCAGATTTTTATACTGATAGTCACAAAAGTCATGATCTGCTCTGTTTCCCACTTGAGGCTGTTTGCTTCTCTTAAGAGAAGGAAATTTTAAAGAGAAATAATATTTCCTGCTCTCCCAACTGAATGTTAATCTATAGCAAATAGTTATAGCAGGGTTATTAATGTGTTACAATATCTAACATTTTATCATATTTTATAGATTACTTGTTACATTACACAAAATATGTATTCATAAAATCCATTCATTCAAGAATAACTAACATTTATATTGCTGAATTGTTACAATCATATTTAACTCTCCAAGATCCCATATGTGATTTTCCTTGGCAAGGATATTGAAATGGTTTGCCATCCCCTTCTCTAGATCATTTTACAGATGAAGAAACTGAGGCAAACTAAAGTGACTTGTCCAGGGTTACACAGCCAGGGAGTGTCTGAAGCCAAATTTGAATTCAGGTCCTCCTGACTCCAAGGCTTCACTCTATCTATCATACCACTTCACTTTACTTCTCTGGTCAGTCTTTTTGCCATCTCTAAATTGCATTCTTGTTGCAGCTGTGGGAACAATGGCAATATCCAGGATGACGAGACAGTGAAAGAAAGGCAAAGCTATTCAGCACATTTTATATACCAGCTGCTGTGCTCAGTGCTAAAGATGCAAATATAAGCAAAAAGCAAGATACTTTCAGGAAGCTTATTTTCCCAATGGGGAAGAAAACACACAAAAGGGTGTTGAAGATGGAGCTCTAAGAAAGTATGGTTTTAATGAAGTCTGAAAATTTATGAGTCTGGAGAGGAATGCAATTTGGTCTCAAGAAGAGCTTACCAATAGAAGAAACTGGCCAGTATGTTGATTCCAGGGTAAAAAGGGGAAGATGTGATTGCATTACTTCTTAGATAATTGGGTGAGTAATATGATGTCCTCAAGCTTAATCTTCTGTCCAAATACAACTAGAAGAAATGGTTATAAGTCACCTGAAGTTTTCAAGTGTAAGAGAGGAAAGAAGACTGGGACAGAAAGCAGCAGGAAACTACTGCAGATTATTCTGGGGGAGTACTGGGTTCGCTGAAGAGGAAATAACTGCTGCAGTTCAGGAAGTCAATGTCTTTGGCTTTTTGGTGAAATATGGGTTTACAAAATTTAAGTCCAAGCAGGATGTACATTTTCTAGCACAAAGTACTTGAATGGTAGTGTCTAACCTAGTATGCTCAAGTATTTTTACATTGTTAAAGCTTAAAACATAGATTTGTGGGACAACTCATATATTAGATATAAAAAATATAACATGCCACTTTAAATTATTTTTAAAATGAAATTTGTCTTTTTAGCTTGAAAATCAATGTTTAATTAAACACTTATTAAACATGATTTTGCAAGTTACTGTGTGAGGAGTGGAAAGATGACATTTTAATGGATTTTTTTCTTTCAAAAATATAGGACAGCTAATTAAAAAACTAACATCTCATAGTAGAATCAATGAGTCAAGTAAGTAATTATTTTTTTGATTCAAAGTAGTGAGAGTTTTCTATCTAAAATTGGCAGTGACATTTAAAAATAAATAAATTGGGCATTGGTCCTGTCTTCAGTTCTCATCTATCCCATCTCCCTCATTCAGCCAAAAGCCTAATTCAAATATATCACCTCTAACTGGACTGTTGTAATTGCCTCCCAACTAGACTTGCTATCTCTAGAATCTCCTCTTGCCAATCTTCCACATGGCTCCCAGAATGATAATTCCTAATGTACCCATTGCACTCTACTTCCTGATCAAGAAATTTCAGGGGCTCCCTTTTGCCTCTAGAATAAAATATCAAGACCTTTATTTGTCATTTAAAACCTTTTTCTACTTGGTCCTAACCTGTCTTTCCAGGCTGATTTTACATCATTCCCTTTTCTTGTACTCTAAACATCTTTCAGACTGGTTTCTTTGTTTTTCATACAAGATATTTTATCCCAACATTCTATCTACTGCCTCCAAGCAGTGGTGAGCCTTGTCCTGGAATGCTTTCCCTTCTCAGTATCACTTCTTGGAACCTCTCATTCCATTGAAACTCAACTTTCCCTTCCTACAAGAAACGCTTTGTGATTTTTCTAATTGTTAGTGTTCCTCCCTTCCTCCAAGTTTACTTTATATGCATTTTGTTTATGTTCTTTGTTTACATGTTGTTTTCTCCTTGGATCAAAGTCTGTTCCACTTTTGTCTTTTATCCTCAGCAACTAATATGGTATCTGGCATAAGGCAGGCGTTTAGTAAATGCTTATTAAATTGAATTGAAATAAAAAGTACAGCGCCATGTCCTTACCTTCAAAAAAGCTTATAGAAAATATTGATATAGTAGAGCATTATTCTAAGTGGCTCAACAGAAAGAATGCTGGGCCTGGAACAACTGATTTCAAATCCAGCACTGGACACTTAGCAGTTGTGTAAATCTGGAAAAGTCTCTTAACTCTTTGATGAATTTCTTCAATTGGAGAATGGAGATAATAATAGCAAGCACTTCTGAGGGCTGTTATGAAGATCAAATGAGATAATTTTTGTAAAGTGCTTAACACAATACCTGGCACATAGTAGGCATTATATAAAGGTTAACCATTATTTTTAGTAAGATAGCAGTAGTAGCAGTAGTAATGGTGATGGTAAAGGTAGTAGTAGGAATAGGAACAATAGGAATAGTAGTATATTCCTTTAATTAGAGCACTTAGCACTTAGCATGGATATTTTCTATTTATTGAAGAAAATAGAAAAGACTTTCCAGTTGTGCCATTGTTGAAAGTATCCACACTAATAACATTGTAAGTTCATTGAATTATTGGAATAGAATTATTGCTAAGATAAGAGTTAGCAGGTGGACATAACATTTCTTGACCATAGGGAATTCCCATATAAAGACTCTCCATTTCCTGATAAAGGCCAGCATCTCTGTTCCTCATTCTCAATTGCTAGGCTAGGTCGCTGAGAGGTAATAAGACTATATCAGAAGCAGGATGTCAACCTATATTTAAATCTATTGCTTCATATATAAATGAAGATGTAATTGAGAATATGACATCAAGTTGAGTATCTAGATTGTTTTTAAAAAGAATAGGTTCTCCTCTCTCAATAATAATGTCTGTGATGCTTCATTGGAAACTTTTACAAAAGCAAATGTCTGTGCTTTTTAGAGAAACTCACCCACCAACGTGCTTTGAATCTTGTTTGTGTGGGTGCATTGAAACCATTCGAATGCCTGATCTTGACTTTTCTTTGACTTCTCATTTTGACTATTTCAGAAGATGACCCGACCTCCGCGGGTATCAAGCTTGGGTGTGCTGCATCCAACTGCCAGGGTTGCCCCAGCTCCACAGGAAACCATTTCTCTAACCACTGCTTGATCGCTTCTCTGTATTCTGTTCTCAAAACAACTGTCAGACAGCCTGACCATGAGATCTCATTTGATGAGGGAAAAAAGATAAACAAGGTGTGGAGAAAGCACCTCCATAGGAAAAAAACAATTTGTGAAGATATTTGCTATGAAATGTTCATAAATTCAAGCATAGAGGCTTCCTATTTGGAGTGGGGGCAGAGACAATGAGAAGTTTGTGTGGGGGGGAACTTGTAGAAACAGTTCTTTTTAGATTGAATCCAACCTCACATTTTGAAATGAGACAGAGCACAGGTTAGATGTCAGAAAAATGATTGTGGTCCGAAAGTAATTTGTAGAATAGGGGAGGGGAGAGGGGGAAGAGAGCTCCCAAATGTCCTATCTCCATAAGAAAGCAAGTTATGTTGTCTAGACAAGAGGAAATGGCTTGGGTTCTTTGGGAAGGTTAGTAGGACTTTAAAAGTCAAAATGATGACTGGGAAAATCAAACTGAAGCTTTATGGTCTGCTTTGGGTTTTACACAGATTGTTTGAGTTTGGATTTTTTTTTTTAAATGTCTGTCTTGTGAGTACAAGATGCTCATTAAAACATGATTAAAATTAGTGATTCCAACTTAATAGAGGCCTTACTATAATAACATGCCTCCTGGGGCTTTCTTCCCATTGAGGATTTTAACTTGAGTAGGGAATCAAGCTGTTTATTATACCTTTTTCTTTGGTGGAACACAAAATACATGCTTAAGCAAAATGTGTTTGCCAGAAGAATCTGGAAAATGCAGTGAATTTTGATGTTTTTTTCCTCCTTAATAAATATAAGGTCATGAAATATATCAATTAATGTAAGGTAAAACAATGTCCTTAATTATTCATAGAAAGCCATTTTAATTTTGAAATAAATGGCTATCTTCCATGAAGAACTTACTGCTTCACTCATCACTGAAATCTTTGTATTTTTTTCCTTTTCTTTCAGAACTTTTATCTTCTATTTCCCTTTCCTCTTTTCACAATTATCAGAATTTTTGTCCTTCTAATGTCCTTCAGAGATGAAGTAAAAAAAATTCAGTTCAGTTCAATTCTACAAACATTTACTGGGTCTTGGTAGTTAACATGGCTAATTGAAATCCAGCCTTCCACAGGTTCTCACCTTTGACATGTACTAGTGATCTGACTATGGATAAGTAACATGATCTTTCAGTGACCAGTGCAACTGCAACTATTTTCACACTAAGAATTTCCTAGATCGATGAATTCTGAGGTTTGTTTTCTGCTAGCCTGTGATCCCCTTCCATTTTCCAAAATGCAAGTCATTGCTCAGGGGGTTTGGTCTATGAAGGTTAGAAGTTATTTCCTTAAACATGTTTGCAATCAAATAGGGAAAATATGACACATAAATAAATAAGCATTATACAAAGTATAGTGTGATAAGGGCAAAGAAGAGAGACAAATATATGATAAATTTGGGGAAGGAGAAATTACCATTATTTATGAGAATCATAAATGGCTTCGTGGAGGAGGTAGCAGAAAAAAGAGATTTCAATAGGCAGAAATAGAGAGAGGGCTGCTTAATTCATCTTTTTTTCCCCTTTCTAATCTTCATCTTTTCTCCAGCTAATTCTTAACCTAAAGTCTTCAAGCACATCCAAGTTTCCCTACTCCTTAAACAATCTCAAAGTGTGGTCCATACTTTTCTCAAACTCCCAGAAAAATAATTATTTATACTTTCTGCTTTTATTTCTTTTTCTCTTAATGCTTTGTAATTTGATTTCTTACTTTGTCACTCAATTGAAACTTGCTTGCTCTTTTGATTTCCAAATTTGATGGTCATTTTTCAGTTCTCAGCCAACTTAACCCAATGACTACATATGCATTGTTGACTATCTTTTAGACTCTTAGATGTTTTCTTCTCTTTGGGTTTTCATGACAAGACCCCCTCCTGGCTCTTTCAGGTTTTTGCATTTTCTTTGTGGACTTACAATCATGCCCTTTTAATATGGTATTTCTCAGGATTCTATCTCATGCCCTCTTTTCTTCTCTCTTATTGCTAAGTGGGCTCTTTCACTAAACTTATCAACTCCCATGCACTTAATATCATCTCTTTGTGGTTAAGTCACAGGTCTATCTATCACAATTCCAGTCTCATCTCTGAGCTTCAATCCCACATCACCTATTTCCTACTGAATATTTCAAACTTAGTGTTCTGGAGATGACTAGAACCTCTCAAACTCAAATTCAAATTTGAACTTAATATCTTTCTCTTCCAATCCTGTTCTCTTTCAAAATTCTCTCACTTTATTCTCCATCCTCTAACATCCAATCAGTTATCAAATCTTGCTGTTTCCATCTCTTTGTCATCTCTTGAATCCCATTCTTTTTTTCCCTCCACTAATGTGGCTACTAACTTAGTTCAGGCCCCTTATCATCTTTGACTAAGATTTTTACAACTCTCCTGATTTGTCTCCCTGTCAGGTGTAAGGCATAAAAGCAAGAATGGGCTGTCTCATTTGAGTAGTTATCTATTACTATTAACATCCTGGAATTTTTGAAACATTCAATTTATTGGATTAAAGATAAGAATATTTAAGATTAAAAGGCATGTCTTTGATTCCAATATAAAATCAGATATACATTGCTTCTTTTGATTTGCTTTCTGAAACATTCCAGTAGACAGTGCCTGGCATTCTTTCAATAGCAGACCGAATATGAAACTTCCCTAAAAGGTCTGAAGTTAGAACCACTAAGAGTGGAGTTAGTTCTAAAGATGTATGCAAAATTTTCTCTTAGTGAGACCTTAGTGAGTGTCCATTTGAAAATTTGGGATTATGAGTGGCTATTGTTGTTCAGTCATTTTTAGGTATGTTTGACTCTTTGTGACCTCATTTAGGGTTTTCTAAGCAAAGATAGTAAAATTGTTTGCCATTTTCTTCTTCAGCTTATTTTACAGGTGAGGAAACTGAGGCAAACAGTGTTAAGTGATTATCTTGTATTGTCTGAGACCAGATTTGAACTAGGAAGATGTGTTTTCCTGACTCTAGGCTTGGCCCACTATCTACTGTACTGCTTATAATCGACACTCATGATAAGTCTTTGCATTTGTATGATTTTTATAGATGGAGCATAATGGGATGATGTTGAGGTGGAATTATCCATGATTAAAATTCCACTTCATATTATCTAGAATGAATATGAATGCTTGATTCTTGAACTCTAAAATGATTGCCAGAATAAGACAAGAGCTTAGTCTCACTTGGATACCTTTTTGCATCAGCTTCAATATTTTGATATCTTTGAATCCCTCCAACCATTGGTAATTTCCTCCATTAAATTCAATGTTTAATTTGGGTCAAATAAATGTAAGGAACAGGATCGGAAGCAGTAACAGCAGTACAGTTTTGAGTATTGCAAAGAGAACTAGTCTCGAAGGAATTTGGATGACCTGAACCACAGTTCTGGCTCTGACCCTTAACTAGCTGTGTGATCATAGATGAAGGGCTTATCCTTTCTCAGCCTCAGTTTCTTCATCTGTAAAATGGGAATAAAAACGCGTTATTTGCCTCATGTCATTGTTATAAAGAAAGCAATGTGGGTATTTTGTACAGAGTAAGTAGGTGTTAAAGATGTGAATAAATTGAATTGAAAGTCCTTATTGTCTGGGGCAGTAGATTCACTAGGAAAGTATGCTTACCATATAATGCTATTTATGCAATGAGAAGAGTTCCTGCAAATGTTTATAGATCTCTAGGGAGGCTTTTTGATAGACGTTTAGGATAATATATGTCCAATCACAAAATACATTCTAACAATGTAGTCAGGCTGAGTGAAGAAACGAAAGATAAGAAGTATGTGAAGAGATACCAAAAATATGAATGATATCACTAATATTAAAATGAATGATTAAGAGGTAGCAAATGTATGTTCTGAGGAAAGGGATACATTCATTCAATTGAACACTTTCAATAGTACTATTCATATGGAGAAAGGAGAGCCATCTGCAAGTATATGAATTACTGGCAAAGGAGGGAAAGGGTTATTTACTCTGCTTGACCTCAGAAGATAAAAGCAGAAGCAATGAGTAGGAGTTAAAAAGAAAGAATCTCAGGCTTGAATTTTAAGAATTTAAATTTTAAGAATTAGAGTTTTCCTATTGTGGAACAGGCTTCCTCAGGAGATGTGCAGTCTCTCTTCATTGGAGGTTCTCAAGAAAATGCTGAACAACTATTTGTCAGATTTATTGTAAAATAGTTGGACTTGTAGTTAGGAAATTTTAAATCCAAATTCTTTCTCATGCACATCCTAGTTGTGTGATTCTGGGTGAGTTACTTAATCTTTATGTGCCTCAGTTTCCTCATCTGTAAATTAGGCTTATAATAGCATCTACCTCCAAGGGTTGGTGTAAGGATCAATAGGGATAAATTTTGAAAGTTCTTTGTAAACCTTAAAGATCTATGTAAGTGCTAGCTAATTATAGGAAGTGTTTCTTGTTCAGATTGGGACAGAGGGCCTCTGAAGTTCTTTCCAAATCTGAAATTCTGTGATTCTTCTGTTCTGCTCAGGTTTTGGTTCCTTGTAACTATTTGATATGTTTGGGCACATCTACCCACCGTTGATACTTCCACTGACGTGAATAGAAACTTCACACACACACACACACACACACACACACACACACACACACACACACACCTGCCTCAATTATAAATGGTCCAATTTAAACTTTTAAATTTTGTTCCAAAGTGCTAATCCTAAACTTGATTATGGCAAAGAGAAAAGTTCATGGCAATTTGATCATTTTGTAGGACCATTCTTTTATTTCCTTTCTCAAACATGCTACTTCTCTTAGTGTTCCCAGTTTAATATCCTTGGGAGGATGAGAAGGATTGATATAATTTGAGAACAGTGTGAAAAATTACCCGAGTAAGAAGAAATTGCACTGTATTCTTTGTCTCAGTTGGGCCAAGAGCAATATTGTAGGCATTATTAAAACTTAACTGATAACAAATAGCATTTCACTAAAAAATATGAATACTGAATTTAACCAAATAAGAATTTCATATTATAACTAAAATACAAGGAACTCATTTATTGAACTATTAGTTTTATTTTTCTTAAAGCCAAAATTTCCTCCATGTTATGTTTCTAAAATCCAAGTTCTTTAAGTGTTTTAAGCTATGCATGCAAAGAAAAGAGAGATGCAGTATATTTCATACTACTCACAAAGTGAGTATTTCTGAATTCCTAGGAAAAACCGAAGGATGTGTTTAATATAACTATTAAATTTATATAAATTAATGAACACCAGGCAGTTGCTTCTGTTGCTGACTTTTTCACTTGATAAACTTGATAGGTCATAGCTTGTTAAAGACACATGGATCTGTGGATCTTTGTTATTGCTTAATACGAATATGGCATTGACTTACTATGTTTCTCTCTCCATCTTTAGATCTGAGATTTTGCCAGTTTAGTTTTTAATTTCACTGATTTAGATAAGCTTTATATAATCTTATTTGAGAGTTCTCTCAGTGAATCATAGGATCAAACAATATCAGAATTGGAAGGGACCTCAGAGATTATCTAGCAACTAATCCAATTTATACTGAATATGAACATACCTGACCATGGGTATCCAGACTTTCAGGTTTTCCTGACAGCTTCCAATGAGGAGGAACTCACTACTTCTGGAAGCAACTCATTCCATATGGGAACAGCAGAAATTTTTTTCCTAATTTCAAGATTAGATTTTTCCTTCTGCTTCACTCCCACCTATCATTCCAAATTTCTAGCCTTCTTGGATCAACAGGAACAAGTATTTCCTTTGTGATAACCCCTCAGATACTTGAAGATAATGCTGTATAGTGAACTGAGGGACAAGTAGCAGCATAATATGTAACCCGAAGGAATTCATCAGGTGACTAAACTTGACCATTTGGCTAGCTTAGTTATATAATCTGACTCATGATTTGTCACCAGATTTGTAGTTGAAAATGCAATGTTTTGGGACAAATGTGTTTGATATGATATGAGCTACTCATAAGAAAGTTGTTTTGAATGTCCAAAATCTGACCGTTATTGAAATATCCATCTTTCAATCAGACCCAGATGATATTTCAATATTAAGAAAGAACTAATGATGTATAAATGAATTTCCATTCAGATAATTCAAAACAATGCAAATATAATTTTTCTAGGCAGATAAATCTCAATTATATAGCTGTTTTGCTTGACAGAGAAGCTTAAAAGTGTCATCTTTTTATAGGTTTTGAACAGAAAAAAATACAAATACTAGATGCACTTTCAGTAGAACAATCTTGCAGAGAGGAAGAATAGAAACAGTCTTGTTAAGTTCAATATACTTTCACCTGTACATCTGGGGCCCAACCCAGAGTCTCTGCTGTTAAAAAATGAGTCACAAAGTTCCTAGGGAGTGGTTTTCTAGAATTCAGAAGTATCTAACAAATGCTATACTTCAGAGTCCAGTACTAGACACCTGTTTTTAGTCAATGTTCATGTAAATGTGGTGGAAAAAAATCTTCCTCATGCTTCTGTTTCCTTCAGTATCATTAGAATTTGTTTCTCTTCAAACTAAAATGACTTCAATGAGATTCTAATCTATGGAAGTGCTTTCAAACATGTTTAGTAGAAAGCCTGTCCTTTTAATGATTTACTGTATCAATTTACAGACATACAGAAATGGAGGAAAGAATTGGTTCAAAATAATTTCATTTACATCACTCATCAAATTTAATCTATTTAACAAATTCAACACATATTGGTTGCTGTTTCATTTGAATCTATTTTGTTCAAAGAACTGTGGGAAATGAAGAGGAAATGATAGTGATATGACTATAATCTGCCTCTGTGGCTCTAAACTCTGGCTGGTAAGCTATTCACCTTATTTTGCCTAGAATCAGGCCTTCATCTCACTTCATGGCCATTTTATTCCATGCCAGCATGAACAAACTATCTTTCCTCCCACTTCTGGTTTCTTTACGTGATATCTTCTCCAATTAGAATATAAGTACTCGAGGGCAATGACTTTCTGTCTTGCTTGTTCATATTTGATACATTGTGTTTAGCACAGTGCCTGGCATTTAGAAAACATTTAATACAACTTTCTCACTCTTTCACTCTCTTCAATATAATATAATATATTTGGAATAAACTTGAGATTAAAAAAGGCTTAGGCCCATGGAATATAGATAATATTCTCTTCTGTCCTCTTCATTCCTCAATCCTTTGCAATGTGCCTTTTCACTAAAGTTTCAATTAAAATTGATTTTTTGATCAATTAACTTTTTTACTTTTTTTCCACTAATTTTAAATCTATTTTTAACATTCATTTAAAAAATCTGAGTTCCAAATTCTCTCCAACTCTCCCTATCCACTTATTGAGAAAGTAAGCAATATGGTATTAATCATAATCATACATGTGAAGTCATACAAAACTATTTTCACAGGAGCCATATTGCAAAAAAAAAAAAATAAGTAAGAAACATCAAAAAAGAGAGAAAAGTATTCTTCAATCTATACTCAGAATTCATCATTTTTCTCTGTGGAATTGGATAATTTTTCATCATGGGTCCTTTGGAATTTTCTGAGATTATTATTTTGATCAAAGTAGCTAAGTCTTTCACAGCTGATCATCATTATAATGTTGCTGTTATTATGTATAATGTTCCCTGGTTCTCCTTACTTCACTCTGCATTAGTTCATATAAGTCTTCCTAAGTTTCTCTGAAACTGTCTTGCTCTTCATTTCTTACAGAAAAATAGTATTCTATGACAATCAGATGCCACAGCATGTTAAATCACCTCCCAGTTGATGGGCATCCCCTCAATTTCAAATTCTTTGTTAACACAAAAAAGGCTGCTATAAATATTTTTGAACATATGGATCCTGTTGCATTTTCTTTGATCTCTTTGGGATACACCTAATAGTGATATGGCTGGGTATTCAATGAGTATGCACAGTTTTATAGTCTTTTGGGCATAGTTCCAAATTGTTCTATAAAAATAGCTGGGCTAGTTTACAATTATATGAAGAATATATTTAATATATCAATTTTTCCAATCTATTCTAGCATTTATCATTTTTCTTTTCTGTCATATTAGTCAAGCTGTTAAGTGTGAGGTGGCACTTCAGAGTTTGTTTTAATTTTTATTTTTCAGTGGTTTAGAACATCTTTATGTAACTTGATAGTTTTGATTTCTTCTAAAAACTGACTGTTCATATCCTTTCACCATTTATCAATTGGGAAATAGCTTTTATTTTTATACATTTGGCTCTATTCCCTCTACATTTAAGAAATGAAACTTTTATCAGAGAAACTTATATATTTATTTTCTTTCCTGTTCCACAGATTCCTAATTTCCTTCTAATTTTAGCAGCATTGGTTTTATTTGGGCAAAACCTTTTAAATTGCATATAATCAAAATTATACATTTTTGCTTCTTGTGATTGCCCTCTATTTCTTAAATAAATTCTTCCCTTATTTACAGACCTGATAGCTAAAATTTTCCTGCTCTTGATACTACCCTTTATTCATGCTCTAAATCATATATCTATTTTAACCTTATCATAATACATAGTGTGAGAGATTGATCTCTGCCTAGTTTCTTCCAAACTGCTTTGTAGTTTTCTGGAAATTTTTGTCTAATGATGAGATATTGCCCCCAAAATTAAATTTATCAAACACTAGAGTAATCTGGTCATTTAGTACTATGTAGTATTTACCTAATCTATTTCACTGATGCACAACTCAATTTCTTGTTTTGATTATGATACTGATCAAGCAAATTGCTCTATAATTTTCTTTCTCTATTTTTACTTTTTCCTAATTTAGATATCTGCACTCCATTTGTGTCATAAAAGGAATTTGGCAAGATTTTTATTTACCTATTAAAATGATTTATATTGTATTGGAATTAATTATTCTTTAAATCTTTGATAGATTTTACTTGTGTATCATCTGCTCCTGTGTGTTTTTTCTTAGGGAATTCATTGATGGCTTGTTTAATTTCTTTTTATAAATAGGGTTCTTTAAATAGTCTATTCCTCTTCTGTTAATCTAAGCAATTAATTTTTTTGCTAATATTCATCCATTTTACTCAGTTTTACTGGCATATAATTGGACAGAATTGCTTCTAATAAAAGCTTTAATTTAATCTTAATTGGTAGCATATTCTGTTGTGTCTTGACCAGCTTTCTGGAGGATCTCAGTACCAGCCCCAGACCTTGGTTTTAGAAGAGGAGTAAAGAAGCAGGATTCCTGTGGATGGTCAAACATGGAATCCATTTATTCCAAATTCTCTCAGCCTTATATATACACTCTAATATCCTTATATAATGATAGCATACTCCACATGCGGGACTACATAATCAACTTGCTATTGTATGTAAATGACTCTTTGTCACTTGGTATCACTCTGCTTGAAGGTTGTAGCTGCCCCTTGACTTCTCAGGAAGGCTGAGAGCCCTTAGGGAAGATGGGGAGCTGAACCAGGCATTGTCAGCAAGTTCCCTCTGGGCTGAAGAGTATTATACCTCACCCAGAGTTCCCCCATTGTCTGTGGACCTCTAAAGTCTTCCTTTTAATTTTGGTTCCTGGTAATTTATTTTTCTTCTTCCTTTTAAAAGTATTAAATTAATGAATATTTTATTTTTCCATAAAATTAGCTCCTATTTTTATTTAACATTTTAGTATTTCAATTTTAGATTTTACTAATATTTCCTTTGATTTTCAGTATTTTTATTTTAGTACTAAATTGGGTTTTTTCATTTATTCTTTTTATAGTTTTTTTCAGTTGAATGCTGAATTCATTGATCTCTTTCTTTTATTGATGTACACAGAGATATAAATTTTCCCTTAAGTAATTCTTTGACTGAATCCCACAATTAGGTTGCCTCATTGTTGTCATTCTCTTTAATGGTATTATTGATTTTTTCTAAAATGTGTTCTTAGACCTTCTCATTCCTAATAATCTCTTAATTGCCAAATCTTTTCTTAGTCCTTTTCCTTCTTGATCTATCCAAGCAGAATTTTTCACATATTGTCCTGGATTTGTCCTAATGATCAAGCAGAAGTATAATCCCTCTTCTTTTTAAAGATTAATTTTTTCAGTGATTAAATTAATTTTCTTCCTCTCACTTCCCCCTATATATTGAAAGGAAAAAAATGGAGGGAAGAAAGAAAAAAATAAGAAAAGAATATAGAACCCTTATACAATAAGCAAAATATATTCTCATATTGGCCTTATCAAAAATGAATTTCTAAATTCTGTTTGTAGTTCTGTTAATCTATTAGCATGTGAGAAATTCTGAGTAATTATTTAATTGGTCAAAGTTTTTAAATACTTCAAAATTATTTGTTCTAATTTCTCTTCTGTGTAACAATCCTTCCAATACATAATGATGCTATCATATTTTCCCAAAATCTTTTCTCTAGGCTAAACTCGTTCAATTTCTTCAGTGGATTCTCTTGTGACAAGATTGCTCACACTTTCATCATTTTGATTGTCCTCCTCTGAGCTTTCTTCAAGTTACTAATATCATTTCTCAATTGTGTTTTCCAGAATTAAATATAGTACTTTTGGTTTTATATGTCAAGAACACAGAACACTGGGACTATCACAATATCTGGATACTATGCCTCTAGTTTAATGTCCAGAATTTAATTAGATTTTTTGTTTTGTTTTGTTTTTGGTGTCCATATCACTTTGTGGAGATATAGCATGGAATGAGGACTGACCCTGGTATTAGAGAATTTGGATTCAAATCCTGCTTTTGATATATTACTCCTTATGACATTTTATCTTATTACATTTGATTCAATATTTTAGCTTTGTGAGACCTTTTACATTCTGACTGTTATTCAAGTGTGGTATCCATCCCTCCCAATTTGTTTCATCTCAAAATGTGATAGGCATATCATATATCACTTTTTTCAAGTCATTGACAGAAATGTTTAACATATGGCCCACATTCTACTAGAGTCTTTCCTCTAAGTTGCTTTTGAAACATGAGTGACTGATTTTTTAATCATCATTCAATTGTTTTAAAATCTACCCATCTGGCATACATCTCTCCATATTTTCCATAACAATAGTATGTTGAATTTTGTCAATATTGTTTAAAAAAAAGGGAAGCTACAGCATTGATCTGATCTAGTTTTTTTTTTTAATTATAGCTTTTTAATTACAAGATATATGCATAGGTAATTTTTTAGCATTGACAACTGCAAAACCTTTTGTTCCAACTTTTCCCCTTCTTCCCCCCACCCCTTCCCCCAGATGACAGGTTGACCAATACATGTTAAATATGTTAAAGTATAAGTTAAGTACAATATATGTATACATGTCCAAACAGTTGTTTTGCTGCACAAAAAGAATCAGACTTTGAAATAGTGTACAATTAGCCTGTGAAGGAAATCCAAAATGCAGGCGGACAAAAATAGAGGGATTGGGAATTCTATGTAGTGGTTCATAGTCAACTCCCAAAGTTCTTTCACTGGGTGTAGCTGGTTCAATTCATTACTGCTCTATTGGAACTGATTTGATTCATCTCATTGTTGAAGAGGGCCTCGTCCATCAGAATTGATCATCATATAGTATTGTTGTTGTAGTATATAATGATCTTATGGTCCTGCTCATTTCACTCAGCAGATCTGGTCTAGTTTTCTATCAAAAATTAGTGTCATATGACCTGAGAAAACTTTATTGACTGTTTGTGGTCCTTATTTCCTTTTCTGGGTTTTTATTAGCAATCTATTTAGTAAAATGTTCTGGAATTTGACCAGAAATTGAAGCCCAGATCACTGGCATATAATTTTTAGACTTATTCTCTTCACCTGCTCAAAACAAAAATCTGTTCTTCTGCAGTCCTATATGACTTCTGCTTTTCTCTGTTTTTTTTTTTTTTTAATTGACAACTACTCAGCAGTCATATCCACCTGTTTTCTTGGAATTTTGAGATAAAGTTAGTCTGAACCTAGTAACATACTTGTCAAGGATAAGTAGATATACAATATAACTTTCTTATTGTTGCCTTACAAATCTTAGATTTCAACCCTTTTGTTGTGTCCTTCCCTGTGCACAGATGAATTTCTTTGACAGAGTAAACCCAAGAAAGATAAGTTGTTTTTAATCATCTTTAAGTCATACATTTTCATAATGCCATCTATCCCAAGCTAAAGTCTCATCCATTTTTGGTGACATCTCTTTCCTGACTCTGCAGTAAAAACAATAAAAATTCCCTTTCTAGTGTCCTTAGCTTTCTTACTAGACTCTTGTTATTTTAAATTTAAGGCTCCTGATACTATTGTCTTGCTAAGCTTTTATATTCATTCTCTGAAGTTCACTTTTGTTTCTATCTTTTGCATGTATATATTTTTATACAAATGTTGTCCTAGAAGCCCAAGCTTTGGAAATGAAACAGGTTCAATTTGGAGGGCTGTGGTAAGGCTTCTTAATAATTCTTTTATTTGGTTTTATGTTTTCCCATCTGCTCTCTTTTTAGAAAGGAGTCTAGGGGTGCAGTTTAGATCTATAGTAGTCTTGACCCAATCAATCATGACATTAACTACCCATTTAATAACATTGTATTTCAAGGATAAAATTCAATCATTCATTTTCGGTGAGGTAACAATAGGTTAACAAGCACTTAGATTAATGGTTGTTCTTCCCAGTATCCCCTCCTACCTACCCCAGTGCAATAAGGTTTCACATGAAAATTATGATCCACAGGATTTGATAAATTATTACCTATGGTGGATAAGAGTGAATAAGGTAAGGTTCAAAGCTTAAATGCTTGGGAAATTGGTGAAATGGGTTTACAATAAATCAATGAATGTTTTTTCACTCGTAATTGTCTGGCTTACTTTGAATTTAACTTTTACCTAGGAGCAAATAGAGACAGAATATGAAAGAAATATTTTTGGATCAAGTAGAGACAATTTTATCTATTTTCTGTGTGTGTATATATATATATATATATATATATATATATATATATATATATATATATATATGTGTGTGTGTGTGTGTGTGTGTGTGTGTGTGTTTTTACACATACACAAATTATGTGTATATACTTTTTATATATGAAGAGTGAAAAGAAGAGAAAAATGTAGGGGGAGAAATATTTATACTGACTTTCAAATATTTGCTTTATGTTTAGAATATATTCTGTCAATATCTAAAGAACTATTAGATTTTGTATGCCTCAGTATTTTCTTTTTAATCTGTAATGTTAAAAACATTATCTACTCTCAAACATATATAATTTCATAAATTATGGTAAATTATAGGATTTTTTTTCTCATAGTTAATTTAGGAAGCATGACCTTAATAACATTAAATCTATTCTGTCTTCATATGTTAAACAACTTGCTTCCCAAGATATTCATGGATGTATTTTTCATATTTACTCCACTAAAGAATAAACATTTAGTTCTTATTTTTTCTCTCTCTAATTGAGGAACTTGAAGGACTTGCTTCAGTTTATCACAAAACAGCAGTAGGTTTTTAATATACATTTATTTGAAAACTATTGGTTTTTCTTAATCAGATGTAAAATTCCAGACAATAATGAAGAAGTCAACAAATAGAGTTATATACTTAAGGCTTTCAGTGTTTTGAAAGTTAGATTCTTGTTTTTACTGATGATTTTGTCTTTTTAATTATACCATTTCTTATTCTAGTTGGAGTTTAAAAAATTGAACCAGAAGAGATAGGAAGAATGGATGATGGACAGAATTTAAGTTAACAACAGTAGAGGAATACTCAAGTACTTTCCAAATTTAGGAATGGGAAGAGAAGAAGAAACTATTGAATGATACAAAAAATAAGTTTCCAGAAAGAAAGCGGGCTGAGATGTCACAGAGATCATGGGAGGACTGCCTTTGGAGGAGATAGTAATATAAATGTTGGACAGAGGACAAGAGAAAAGAGGACTGAAGAAAACCCAGCAGATTTGGTGACTAATGAGACTGCTTTTTTTTTTTTTTTTTTTTGAATGAAGAAAATAGAAGCATATAATAAAGATTAAGGAGAAAGTGAGTGATAAAGAAGTAACTTATAAAGGGTTAATATTTATGTCCATCTGAACGGGTGACTGAATTATAAACCTAAGGTATGGCAACTTTTGTTTTGTAATGTATTGGTTTTTTTTTTTTTTTCCTTGTTTCTAGAGAGGAAAAAAGGAAGGAGAAAGTTACTTACTTCAGAGAGATTACATAGGGAAGGAAGCTGCCAATCCATTGCATCTCATCATATGGTGAAGAAGTTTCTTTTTTGGATGACAATAAGCCTGTAATTGTATAATAAATCAATGAGCTTGATCCAACGAATCTGAGTCAGAAAATCCCAAATGACCTGGTGTAAAAGATACTATTCTTCAATAGGGTCCATAAGGGGATCAATATATCCTAACCTTGGCAGAAAGAGGATAGTTAAAGTTAGGTCAGTGAAATCGTAGCAGGATGGAATATAATATGAATTACAAGTGCCACATAGTCTGTTACTAAGTGCCTATCTTTTCTTTGAATGTTTAATTATCAGCGAGATTGTCTGCCATAATGGGTAGTGGTCCAGGCTCAGAATTAGAATGAATTAGGTTCACGTAAAGGTTAACAGACAAATTACCAATCTGTACTAGCATAGATGAAATCACAGATCCCAATTACAACCGCAAAATTATCTCATGCATTATTTCTGAATTTACATGTTCTTATTTCTCTTGCAAGTAAGCCTTGGGAAATATTCTCACATGGTCTTCTGTACATAGAGATAGGAAAGATAATGGCAAGAAGAAGGAGGACGCTAGATTAGGGTATCTAGTAAATAGTAGTCAAATAAAGGTGTTTAAATAAAGTTTTGAATGGAAAATGGAAAACATCTGAATACATTGGGCCAAACTGGTTCAGGGACTTGGGTAAAGGCAGTTGACTCTACTTGTTCTTGTCCATTTATCAGTGAAGTGTACACAGTAGAAAAACATAAAAACTCTGAAATAAAGGTAAAAGTCCTGTGGATCATTTATAGGAGGACAATCTGCTTTTTCAGAGATCCTTAGGCTTGGGTTGTGAAGTGTGAATATAGTCATTCCTTTTAGAAGTCTGGGAACAAAACATTAGACCTTAGAGAGGTCTAATACACAATCTATACTTGGCAATGATGAAATATAAGCTATAACAAAAAATTAGTTTACTCCTTTCCTCTAGTGACATTCAAGAAAAAAAGACAAAATATAATTCTTTATTAAATCTGTCATATCAAATCATAAAATAGAAATCAATAAACAAGTTCAAGATAGCTAAATATTTTCAACTAAAGGAAATTTTAAATCCCTGAATTATACATTATTATTTCAATTTTACTTTCTTAATGTATATTTATCTTAAAGCAGCATATACAAAAATGGTTTGACTAGATCGTTTTTTAAATGGTTGAATGCAATAAAAATAAACAAAAAACTTTTTTCTCCTCAAAAACAGTATGATAATAAACAAGCAACTTGAATAATTTTTTGAAAAGTTCATTCTTTTACTCTTGGGAAATCACATTTCTTAACTAAGTAATGAAAATAAAATGCATTCCTTAATTCTGAACATTTGTAAAAGTACCAAGACATGTATAATACAATTGATGAAAACCGAGAAGTTTAAAGCTTAATTTATATCTGTTACTTAAAACTAAAATACTAATTTAAGTTATTCATTAGCTTAAGATTAAAAAAAATCTCATTTTTCTGTAATTTTAAATAACCATAGTGCATTTACTCTCTGTACAATGCAACCCCACCACAGCCTAATTTGATTAATATGTACACTCTAGGGGTCATATTGTAGATATTGCCAAATATATTTGATTTCATCTGCCCAACTGCCACTACCATCAAAAAAAGGAGCCCATGAGCCATTCATTAGTCAAACTGTATATATAATTTGCACATGAAGTGATCATAGAATTATCACCACAGAGAGTATGCCTAGTGATAATGTGGAAATTATGCCCTTTTGTATAACTGGGAAGGTCTCCAAGATGTGTGCCATTTCTTAAACAACTGAATAGTTTTCTCACATGAGTGCTATGACAGAAGAGTGTTACACAGCTCACACTTGGATACTGGCAGCCAAGTGACACCCAAACACAGTCCCAAATCTGCATGAATATAAATTGAAAATCCCTGCAGCACCTTCACTTCTGGTGGGCACAGTGATCTAAATTAATGTCTCACTTTTATTCTTGGGGAGAAGCTGGGCTGCCAGTGATTCCATTAGCTTATTTCAAGGTGAGAAAAATGTCACTCTGTAATAGATATCCAATACAGCGAGAGTTCCTTTTTTTAAATTTTTGGTTTGTTTTTTTTGTGAAATACACAGCTTTATTTGAGGCCATCAGCTCATTTTCCCATTTAGTTTTGTAGTGTGAGTGTGTGTGTGTGTGTGTGTGTGTGTGTGTGTGTGTGTGTATGTGTGTGTATGCACGCACACATTTGAGTATGTTGCCTACCTGCTTTAATGAAATTTGTTTTGATGATGTCAGGGACACTGCAGGTCCATGGGCTATTGTATACAACACTTTTACTCTTTAAGTAGAGATGCCAACATATGGAAGGTATTCTTCTTTAGACTGCAGCTGCTCTCTTGGCAAATGACAAAGGTGATTCTGTTGGTTGCTTTGGAGTTGATGTTGGGTCTGCCATGTTGTTAGGTTGCAGATGGTGTCTCGGCTGCTTTGCTGTCCTGAACACATTTTCTTTTCTCTTGGCTTGAATTCTGAGGACTTGCTACTCTTCTTATCTAACTTGTCACAAATTATCTTTTTTTTTCATATTAAGATTTTCAAAATAGAAATATTTTTATATTTCTCCTCTTTATTTTTTATAATATATTATGTCCTTAGGAAAAGACTTTGAAATTAAAGAGAAGAATGATATTTGTTTGCTCAAGCATTAAAATGCATTCCCTCCCACTATTAATAATCTTTTCAAAAATTTCTGAAACATTTCAGGGTTCTGTGACATCTGACTACATAGATTCCATAACATTTGGTACAACCATCAATGTCTGAGAAAATAGAGAAAGGCTAGGAAGTTGTTATCAAGGACATAGATGTTATTAACTTAGTGCTACAGAGTCATCATTATTTCAGTGTTTTATGAGCCCAAGAAAGATTGCAAGTAACTAACAGCAAAGCCCAGAACATAAGATAATATATTCTAGGCTACACAACACAGGGAAACACAAGCACAACTATACATTAGAAGCCAAACACATAGGCCAAACCTCCAAAGCAATAGTATTCACCTGTGATGAAGCCTCCCTTAATTTTCATGATTTCTCTTTTGATCCATATAGCCCTAAAACTGTAGTATATTGGAATAGCCTAGCACTGCCCAGAGGCTTTGATGAACCTTGCTTTGACTTATTACTGTTGCCAGCTGTGGACTGGGAGAAAAGGTCATGGAATTGTTAGGACAATTGACAATAGTGGTTACCTTTCTGCTTCCAAAATCAACTATTTTTTTATCTCCTTGATTATGGTAAAGAAAAAATTACAAAGGAGAGAGGGAAGGCAAGATGAGGACATGGGATGGGTAAGCATGTAAAATGAGGTGGGAGGAAGGCAAAGTAGGGGAAAAAAAGGAAGGAGAGAATGTAAATTTAAGGAGGAGGGAAATAGAAAATAACATTTAGATCTTTTTGAAAAATCAGGATCCTCCTTGAGCTTCTGGGAATACTTAAGTAATAGAAACAACAAATATTTGATAAACCTTATTAGTTAGGTTTGTTTGTAAGATTTGTAAACATTATATAGTGGTGTGAAGAGAACTTCATAATAAAGTGAAAGCAGATTATCTATCAGCTTGTTCTGGGGGACCATTTTAATTACCAGATCACCTATTTGCATATGAAAGTAAAGCTCCCTTAAGTTTCTTTTGAACAAGATCCTGAGCATCCTTAGATGCTAGAAAGGAGGTTTATATAAGAGTCTTGGTTTTTTGATGATAAGGAAGATTTTTGCCAAAATCTTGCCCTGAAGTTTTCCATAAGGATTGACTCGAACTATTCTAAGTGTTATGTTAACATGGTAGAAATACAATTGCTTCAGGAAGATCTAGTGAGGAACTGATGAAAAGATGAAATACAAAAGATAAAACTGATAAAAAAAGGATAAATATTACATATTTAAAATGGGAAGTAACCCTGGAAATCATAGTCCTCACAATCATCATCATTATTCTTATTTATTTTTACAAGTAGTGAGCTGGTCAAATGACGAAAGTTAGAACTGATGTATTTATAATTGTCCCCTGCTGGTAAGTTATATACAGTCCCCATGGTTAAAGACAGGGACTGGACCAGTGAATTCATTTTTATAGCAGATAGGTGGCACAATGGATTGAGTATTAAAATTAGAGCCAAGAAAACTTGAGTTTAAATCTAGCCTCAAACATTTTACCTGTGTGATTCTGGCTAACTTCTATTTTCCTCACTTTCTTCTCTAGTGAAAGGAAATGACCTTCCTTGTAGGTCAAATGAACTAATAGTTGTAAAGTACTTTGCAAACAATAAAGCACTCTAGAATGTTAATGATTATAATCATCATCTTCATCATTATTACTTTTAGAAACTCTTAGATGAGGCAAATTTCTCTAACAATGCATGCTAGTGCCTTGTCTGCAGTTTATGGTTCTGTCCAGAATGCTAAGTGGCTAAATTATTTGCTCAGAGTCACAGGTAGGATCTGAACCCAGGTCTTTTTAGCTCCAAGACCAACTCTCTATCCACTGTCATGTTGCCTTTCTGCTCCCTTGGTACCCACAGAGCTGAAGAAGACCAAAGGAAAGGCTCTAACACATTAGGTAGCTGCTTAATGGAAGATTTCTAGAAGGACATGGATAAGATGTTTGTAGGAAAAGAAGTTCAAAATTACGGCATTGTAAATCTAGAGACTGAAGGAGTCATCAAATCCAACCTTCCAATTTTACAAATGAGGAAAACTGAGGTCCAGGAAGAGTAAGTGACATGTCCAAGATTCCTCAGGTCGTAAGCATAAAAGGTAGAATTTGAATCCAAGGCACAGATGAATTGTACTCTATTCTATATATCTAACATATATTTTACCATATTTAACATATATTGGATTACTTGCCATCTAGGGGAGGGGATGGGGAAGGGGTGGGGAAATGGAACAAAAAGATTTGTCAGGGTTATGTTGAAAAATTATCCTTGCATATATTTTGAAAATAAAAAGTTTAAAAAAATATTTGGAAAGTACAAAAAAAAAAAAGACTGGACCTAAGATTTCATTTGTATATGAAATATCTAGGTAAAGAATCCTCTGGGTTCCTTCATCAACCTGAGTTGGATCCTTCACTTCATATTTAATTTTCAGCAATTTCCTAGAGCATTGAAAGGCTATATCACTCAACAAACTAACACATATTTATTAATTACTTATTTGTGCTAGATACTGTGTTAACCACTATGGATATCAAAAAATAGAAAACAAAACAAAACAAAACAAAAAATATGATCCCTGCCTTCAAGAAGCTCACATTCTAATGGGGGAAGCTAGATGCAAATAATTATGTACATACAAGATATATATATAATATAAATTGCAATTCATTTTAGGGTAAGGAGAGTTTTAAGTTGTCTTGAAGGAAGTCAGGGAAAACAGTGAAGAGGGAGAATATTCTAAACATGAGGTACAACCAAGAATAGCAAGAAAGCAAGGATCATTAGATCATAAAGTACATGGAAGGAAGTGGATTATAGGATGATTTAGAAAGATAGAATAAAGCTTGGTTGTGAAAGGCTTTATAAAAGCAAATAGAAGGCTTTATATTTGATAATGAAGTTAATAGAGAGTGACAGGAATTAGTATGTTAGGAAGGTTGATGTGTTTAGAACTAACTATGCTTTAGGAAGAGCACTTTGGCAGCTGAGAGGAGGATGGATGAATGGAATCAGAGAGACCAATGAGAAGACTATTAAAATAGTCCAGGTGTGAGGTGATGAAAGCAAGCCTGTGTAAAAAGGTGATTGTGTGAGTGGAAAGAAGAAAACATGTGTGAGAGATGTGAATGTAGAAATGAAAAGATTTATCAAAAGATGGCTATGTGAAATGAGTTTGAGAGTAAGTGAAGAAGGCATTATGATTGTGAACCTGGATGATTAAAAGAATAGTGGTGCACTAATGGACACAGGAAAGTTGGGGTTATGGGAAGCTTTTGAGGAAAAAGTGAGTTGAACTTGTTGACATTTTGTTGACAATTTGGAATGCCTACAGAAATCTAGTTTTAGATGTCCAAGAGATGTATAATTACTGATAGTAATGCAAAACTAGAACTCAGGAGGGAAGTTAAGGCTAGACACATAGAACTTGCGTTTTTCTGAATAGAGATAGCATTGAATCTATGGAAGTTGAAAAGGTTAACAAGAGATATAGTATAGAAGGAGAAGAGAAGAAAATCCACATCTGAGCCTTGGGGGATACCAATTAGTATATATGCTTTGCTACTGAGGAGCCAGAAAGATAAATTAAATATTATATTTTCAGATTTTAGCTACCATTTATCATGTTAAGAAAAGGTCCATTTTATTCTTGTGCTTTATAAAGTTTGTAATAGAAATGGATGTTTCTTTTAACCTCTTTCTACCTTCCTTTTTATTATTATTTCAAGACTTGGAGTTCCTATCTTACCCAGCCTGGAAGTACAGGGGGATACTCTATAGTTCCAGTCCCTCTACTGATTGGGACAAGAATTTTGACTTGTTCTTTTTTTGATCTCAACCATTTCCTCCTATTGAGGAGACTTAGTGTGGATACTTGATTGGATTTATTTATTTTAACTTGGAACTCAAGAGCTCAAGCAATTCATTAGCCACTCAGGCATGAACCACCACATCTGGCCAAAAGGTTATTCATTCTTTATTCACATAATTAAATGGTTTTAATCTATATTCTATTAATTTAAAAACAATTACATCAATAGTTTTGACATTTATTAAACCAATCATGCATAGCTGATATAAAACCAGCCTAATCAAACTATGTAAACTTTTATAATATATTTTGGTAGATTACTTGATCATTCTTTATTAATATCATTATATTGATGATCATTAGGGATACTGACCTATAATTTTCTTTCTCTACTTTTTTCTCCTTCAAGTTTCAGTATCAAGAACATATTTGTTTCATTAAAAATGAATTTAGAGTGATACTTCTTTTCTTGTTTTTGTGAATTTAAATTCACTGGTCTTCTAATGTTTGATAGAATGTATTTGTAAATTCCATCTGGTCTCAAAATTTTTTCCCCTTGAAAGTTCATTTACAATTCATTCAATTTATTTTTCAGGTATTATGTCATTTAAATAAATTTGTTTCAACTTCTGTTAATTTGAATATTTTATATGTTTATGAATGTCTATTGATTTCATCTGTTACTAACTTTGTTGGTATGAAATTGACAAAGAGTTTCTGATAGTTTCTTTTATTTCATTTTCAATTGTTATGAAATTTTTTTGTATTTTTGATACAGAAAATTTGGTTTCTCTTTTATTAGCTGACTGTTTTTGTGTTTTAGATATCATAGTTTTATTCATTAATTCAATGTTTATTATTACTAATAATTTCACTCTTATTGCCATCTTTAATTTTCAGAATTTTTATTTTGATGTTTATTTGGAGTTTTTTATTTGTTGATTTTCTAGGTTTTTAAATTAAATATTCACCTTAATGATCTATTTCTTCCTTCTTTTGTTGATTTAATAATTTAGTGAAAGAAATTTCGTTAAGGACTGCTTTTTGAAGAATGCTTAGTTGAATCCTAAAAAAATTTGGCTTGCTATGTTATTGTCCTTTTCTCTGATGACATTTTGTATTATTTCAATTATTTGTCATAGGATTCAATTAATTAACTTCCAATTAGTTAGTATACATAATTACAAATGCACAATATTTTAAAATATCTTGGATAAATGCCAAACATCATTTTTAGAAGAATGCAAAATGCAAATAATTATGATTACTTGTACTTTCCATTAATTTTGTTAGTATCACTTTATTTAGGAAGATAGAATTGAAGAAATCCTAAAACAAGGTAGGAATTACTGTTTTCTCAGTGAGTAATATATCCACCAGATCTTTTGCTGGTTTCAGGTATGTGGCACCAATTTGAAATATAACCATCAACATTTTAAAATGTTATTTTTTGGAGTGATGGATGAACTAATAATTGAATTTTTCCTTTTTATTTGTCTTAACCTATACTTTTCTTTAAATTCATAGTTAAAAAAAACCCTCCCTGTCTCTGTTTCTCTTATAAAGATAATAAAGACTCTAACATATATCTGCTCTGTTTCTATAACATCCGTAAGATATTTTTTTAAGTGAAAAATAGCAACAAGAAGCAAATAACAAGATGACAATCCACAATGAACTGTTGATACTAGAACAGCTTTTATTGTGAAGCATTTCAGGACTGTTAGATTCTTACTAAGTGCTAATGAGATAATGAGATATTAGGTTCTTACTAAGTGCTAAGTCAGTACTTAACAATTCTCTAGTTCCGGCCTTTCCTGGGAATTTTACTTGTGAATTCCTGGGGAAGAGCTTGCATGCTTAGGAGGAGCAAGTTCATTGGTTGAAGTAATTTTCCCCAGAAGCCCTTGCATTATCCCATGCGCCCATTCTCTGGGAGGATAAAAGAGGGCAGCTCTGGAGGAAAAAGGGAGTCTCTGCTCTAGACCAGACTTGAGGCAGCTCTCTGCAGGAAGGGAAATCACTTCTCTGGACCAGAGTTAACGGCAACTGTCTGGAGACAGCAGATCTCCTCCCAGAGAGTAATCGGCAGCTTCTGGAGACAACAGCACCTTACACGGGACTACTTTGATAGGCATCCATAAATACAGTTGTTAGCATGCATTGAAACCCCTCATGTGCAAATCAAGGGGAGGGAGAAATCGAAATGGCAAATGCTGCAGATTTTTTTTTCAGATACATTATTCAAATGTTTAGGATGATTTGTATTCTTCAGTATGTCTTTACCTTTTTCCACAGAGATCTATGTTGATCTACTTCTTTAGTACCTGACAAAATTGACATGAAAATAGTGGGAACTTGGTGAAAAAGAATTAGGAAACTCGAGTTGTTTTTCTTCAATAATTCATGAAAATAGAATAGACAGACAAAGTGATACAGGATAATAATTCTTGCTATAAGAAAGACTTGAAACTGTTGGGTTACTTGAGCTTAGGAGTTCTTTGTTGAAATGGGATAAGCCCAGCATCAGCCTTGGAGGAGACAATTTAAGTTGAGTTTTTATAGTGTCTGGCACATAGGATATACTTAATACATTTTTCTTTCCTTCTTTCTCTCTTTCCCTTTTTCCTACTATCCCTTCTTCTTCTTTTCCTCTTTCCCACTTCTTCCCTTCCCCTTCTTCCTAACCTCCCTCCCTCCCTCCCTCCCTTCCTTCCTTCCTTCCTTCCTTCCTTCCTTCCTTCCTTCCTTCCTTCCTTCCTTCCTTCCTTCCTTCCTTCCTTCCTTCCTTCCTTCCTTCCTTCCTTCCTTCCTTCCTTCCTTCCTTCCTTCCTTCCTTCTTTGCTTTGGAGGAGAAAACAAGTCCAGATTGGAAATGTTGAATTCAATTAAATAAATAATGGTCAATCAATCAGTAAGCATGCATGCATTTACCCATAATATGCCACATAATGTGATAAGCTCTGAGATTACAAAGAGAGATAAGAAACATCTGTGTAGAAGGTGGCACCTGAGAAGTTTTGAAAGGAGATATTCGAGACTATATTCTAGAAAAGGGAAATCATTGTGCAAAGTCATGGAGGCATAGAGTAGGAACCATTGGGAACTGCTAGCAGGACAGTTTGCCTTAAGCACATGTTGGGGAATAAAATGAAATAATCATTTTGTATTTTTAGTAATAGGAAATGTTATTTCATATTCCTACCAAAATGTTGGTAGAAAGTTTTTAATGCCTGGCCAAAGATTTTATATTTTCTCCTAGATCCAATAGGACACCATTAAAGATATTTAATCAGGCATTGACATAGCCAGATCTGTTTTTTAGGAATATGAATTTGGCAGTTACATAGAGGATTAGAGAAGGGAGAAACTAAAAGGAAAGAAACCAATTAGGGAGACAAGAGATGATAAAGGACCCAAATTGGCTAGAGGTTGTATGAGTGAAGTGGAAAGAAAAAAATGACAAATATAAAGGTATAAACAAAAAAAGTGCAAATCGTTGGATATAGGATTAAAGAAAAAGGGAGAATCAAAGATGACTTTACGGGGTAAGAAGATAGACCAGAATGATGATGGTGCTATTGATAGAGATGAAAGAATTCAGAGGAAGGATAGGATCAGATAAATCCTGTCTTCTTCAAATCAAGATTCTTTAGGGATATCTAGGAGGAAATATCTAGCTACCAGTTGGCAAGTCTATAATAGAGGTTCAGAAGAGAGATTAGGGCCTGACATAGCCTTGGAATCATTTGCAAAGTGATGATGATTGACCCCATAGAAGCTGATGAAATCATTGAATGAAAAGAAGAAAAAAGCTCAAGCCAGATACAGATCTAATGCAATAGCCCATAAAAGTTTCAAATATTAGTGACTGAATGGGTCCTGACAATAAAACTCAGCTTCTCAGAGCTACAAGTGATCTTTTACTTCCCTTATTTTACACATATAGGAACTCTCAATTTATTAATTGAGCCTACAGTTTATAATTCACCTAAATTTATGCAGTTAATTTGCAATAGACTTGCAACTAGATAGTTATTGAAGTAGATAGTGTCCTTGACTTAGAGACAATAAATCTGAATTCAAATCCTATCTTCGACATTAACTATTTTACCCTAGGCAAATCATTCAAATTATGTGTCAATTCCCTCTTCTATAAAATGAAGATAACATCATCTGTAAGGATCAAGTGAGTTAACATATAAAGTACTTTGAAAACCTTAAGGCACATATAAATGTTATCTTTTGTTAGTAGCATAATCCTAGATAAATTCAATTCAACAACTTTAAAAAAAAAGTTGAAGGACCAATTATTTGCCTATCATAGGTGAAATGTTGCAGACAGTGAATTCCTTGAGAATAGGGACTATTTTACTTTGCATTTCCTTGTATCTCCAAGACTTAGTATGGTACCTGGCATATAGTAGGTGCTTTATAAATGTTTATTTTTTGACAAGAGGAAATTCAAATACAATCCCTAACACTAAAAAGTTTATAATTGGGTATAGCCAATAATGCCTAGTTCAGGACTTTTTCTTATAATTCATCCAATGTTCTAGGTGGCAAAAGTTCCAGGGTTAGTTGATATTAGCAATCTCACAATAAGGGCCAAGAGTGAACTAGAAATCAAGTGTTAGAAAAAATGAATAATACCTAACAGCCACCAGAAAAATTTGTCTGAAATCACAAGTAGTAAAACCACCCATCTATGTGAAGAATAGTGCCTCACAAAGGGAACTCTTAAATAGTAAGAAGCAAAATTATAGCTATTACTTGTTTTTTCCCTAATTAGAAACCTGTTATCTGTCCAGAGATTAGAATAACAAACTAAAGACACTTAATATTTGTAGTTCAGTTTGAGGTGAGCATCCCACTTTCACTCTTTGAAGCCTGTTTGCTGAGGATTAGTAAAAACCCATAGCTTTGGTGCTGCTGACTCCACCCTGGTGCTTTTCCTCCACACCCTTGCCTTTTTCCGCACTCCTGCCTTCTCCTCCCAGTTATGATTTCTATCTTATCACACTTTAATCTTGGCCCTAAGTTTTATAAATTGTAGATAAAATTATGTACTTGTATAACCTGTGCTTTCATCCTAGAGTAGAGAGTTTATTTTGTGAGGGTAAATGAGATCCTTTTTTTTTAATCTTTCTATGGCCATCTCCTTTCATGATTTAAAAAGCAAACAAACAAAAAACAACTATGTATCTTAACTGGGGGTAACTAGGTGGTACAGTGGACAGAGTAATGGGCAAAGACCCATCTTTGTAAGTTCAAATCTGGCCTTAGACACTTACTAGCTGTGTGACATTGTTTGCTTCAGTTTCCTCATCTATAAAATAGCTGGTGAAGGAAATGGCAAAACACTCCAGTATTTGTCAGGAAAACTCATAATGGATTCCTGAAGAGTTAAATTGAACAACAAATTTAATTGAACTATATCTATACTTGCAAAAGAGAACAAATTATATATACATACATACATACATATATATACCTACACACACACACACACACACATACACACACACACACACATATATATATATATATATATATATATATATATATATATATATATATATATATATATATATATATATCTTTTTTTCCCCTGAGGCAATTGGAGTTAAGTGACTTGCCCAGGGCCACACAGCTAGGAAGTGTTAAAGTGTCTGAGGTTAGATTTGAACTCAGTCTTTTAATAGCTTTCAGGGCTGGTGCTCTAACTACTTCATCACTTAGCTGCCTCCTGTTTGTTTGTTTGTTTTTTAAGAAGAAAATGAAGTTCTTTTTAAAATTAAGTTTTGAGCTTTTCCCTCATCCTAATTTGAATTTTGGAGGATTTATTAATTTCCTTTTCTTCTAAAGAACAAAAATATTAGTCACCCCATTACTGGTGTGTATTGGGCAAAATTTAAAGGAAGCAGAGAGTTATAGGTTAAATTCTATTTGAAGATATACAACAATAAGGTTTGCATTTTTATAGCAATTTGTAATTTCCAAGCTCTTTCACATTCATTATCCTATGAAGAGAAGGACGGATGGATGATAAAATGCTAGATACAAAGTCAGGAAGGTCCTGATTTAAATCTTTGTTCCTCTGGATTGACTCAAGTCACTCAACATCTGAATCTCAGTTTCTTCTTCAATAAAGGGGGATCATAATACTTTCAATACTTACCCCAGATAGTGTAATGAGGATCAAATGAGACAAGGTGTGTAGAATGCTTTGTAAACATTAAAGCTCTGTTTGAATGCCTTATTATTACCATCCCATTTGATCCTCATAGCCATCCTGTGATATAGAGACTTTGCAAAAGTGTTCTTCATCAGAACTGAAATAATTGGCCTGATTAAATATTCAGTAGAGCATCTTACCAACAGAGTCACTCAGAAAATGTTATTTGATCACTGCCTTCAGATGTTTTTGCCCAAGTTTGTCTAGAATGTTATGGTCAATAGATTTCACAAGGGTCTTTTTTTTTTTTCCTAAAGAAAGAAAAGTTTTAAACTCACTCAAATGATTATAATATATTGAACATTTAGATCTGAGGGAAAATATTTATTGTTTCATTTGCTACCATCATTAAAGTATTTTCAATTTCAAATACATATATAGTCTAGAAAACAACAACAACAAAAAAGCAGTCCTGCTCTAAGCATGAGCAGTAGGAGCTCAGATAGTTTACAGTTATGCAAATCATCTCTCTTACCTCTATAATTACATGATGGCCCGGTTTTCTGGTTATTATATACTTAATGTGGTTTTCTAAAAAAAGGTCTAATCATATAATTGCTAGTTTATCAAGTAGAAAATATAGGTTTGAGAACATTATCATTATGTCATTAGTCTCCACAAAAGCTCTGAAGAAGCCATTATGAGGCAAATAGTTTTCTATGGTGTTTAAATTCACAAAGATCCCAAAAATCAGAAGTGAAGAGAATGAACCCAAAGGTGAAGTAAGTATAAAGAAGCAAGGCCAATGAATACATGTTGGAGTAATATGAAAATTCCATCCAGGCCTAAAAAAAGTCAACCAGTTGTTCAAATGTAAAAATTTAGTGACCATTTGACTAAAGATAATTGCTTACTGATGAAGGAGAAATGAGATTAAACTCTTTCTCTCTTATTCAGTAATCTTTTAACTGAGTTTTTGTCTAATTGTTTTGGAGTTGGAGATTTGGGGTTCATATTCTACCTCTGTGTGACTGTGGACCTCAGTTTCCTCATAAGCAAAGTGAGAGGCTTGAATTACATCACCTCTCACATTCTTCCTAGTTCTAGAGCTATAGTCTTAAGTAACTAATGAACCCATGTGGGAGAAGGGAAATAAGAGCACATTATTGTAGCAGATTTATAATTATATTCTAGTTGGAAATGGTAAGGAAACAACTGAAGCCAGCTCCAGTTTTAGAGATTGATAATATTTTACTACACCCAAGTTTAACTTTCAGTAAACAGGAGAAGTAGAAGTTATTGGACATTCAAAATATAGTCCAGAGTAAGGAAAGTTGATTATTCATTTCTCCTCTTTTGTTTTTTTTTCCTATTTTCTCTTCCATTTTCTTTTTTCTTCTCTTTTCTTTTCCTTTCCCCTTCCCTTCCCTTCTCTTACCTCTCCCCTTTTCCCTTCCCTTCCCTTCTTCCTTTCCTTCTTCCTTCCCTTCCCTTCCCTTCTTCCTTCCCTTCTCTTCTTCCTTCCCTTCCCTCCCCTATCTATTTCTTATTCTTTTTTCCTTCATTTTTCTCTCTTTCTCTTCTCTCTCTCTTTGTTCCTTCCTTCCTTCCTTCTTTCCTTCTTTCCTTCCTTCCTTCCTTCCTTCCTTCCTTCCTTCCTTCCTTCCTTCCTTCCTTCCTTCCTTCCTTCCTTCCTTCCTTCCTTCCTTCCTTCCTTCCTTCCTTCCTTCCTTCCTTCCTTCCTTCCTTCCTTCCTTCCTTCCTTCTCCTTCTCCTTCTCCTTCTCCTTCTCCTTCTCCTTCTCCTTCTCCTTCTCCTTCTCCTCCTCCTCCTCCTCCTCCTCCTCCTCCTCCTCCTCCTCCTCCTCCTCCTCCTCCTCCTCCTCCTCCTCCTCCTCCTCCTCCTCCTCCTCCTCCTCCTCCTCTTCCTTCTCCTCCTCCTCCTCCTCTTCCTCCTCCTCCTCCTCCTCCTTCTCCTCCTCCTCCTCTTTCTTCTTTTTTTTTTTTTTTTTTATGAGTCCTCTCAGGTATGAATGCAGTGGTCAAAGTTCACTCTTTTCTCTACAACCCACCATATTAATGCTGAACATAGTTCAGGCACTCATTTGGCATATACTATTGCTGCTCAGAATTCCCCAAGAGAAAAACCAGCTCTTGCCTTCCAGGTAGGTGGAATTACAGATGTGTATCATCACATCCAGCTTGGTTTTATAAATTTTTTATGACATTGAGGGAAGTAAAAAGTACAGACTGATCCGTCACTGTGAAAAGGCAGATATCACAGATCAGAGATCTTGGGACTGAGCTAAGAAGAAAAATCAGAAAGTTAGATTTCTAGATGATTGTGAAGGAATGAGGTTATTTCTGTATTATGGTCCCAGAGTTAAGTTCTTTTGTAATTTATTTTAGAGAGAGTTACCTTTGTAATTAAGCAAGCTAATTAGAAAATAAATTTTAAAAGGAAGAGAAAAAAAAAAAAAGACTGGTTCAAATGAAATTAAATTTAGTCCCAAAAAAAGAGACCATTCATTCTTTGACTTCAAAATATTCAGATCACTCAGGAGAAAAAAGGTTGAGCAGCTATATTTCTCCCCAACACTTAAATTTTTTTCATCACTTTGTATTCCCCTTGTCCTGTTTTAGTGTTCACACACCATTTTACATTTTCACAATAGCAAAAGCAATTTTGACTCCCTTAAAGAGTGTCCTTTGGGAAAATAGTCCATTTAAGCACATTTAGGGTTTTTATATATAGAACATTGTTTTGCCTAACCTAAGTCAATCAGGAACTGAAACTAATGTTAAGAGTGTGGTGGGATTTTTTGTTTTTTATGGTTACCACAATTGCTAAACAAATATGCAGGTGGATAGACAACCTATAGAGTTTATCCATTAGTGTGACTATCTTGGACTTGCACTGCAAACGGACAAGAAGCTGTGAGAATTGTATGGGGAGGAGAGTTTGCTGTATTGCCTCTGGGAAACTGTAAAATTCTTTTATTGATGCCAATGTACTCTCTGAAACAATGACTTTTTCTGGATACCTATATTCTTCCAGTATCACAATTATGTCTATGAGTTATGAAACATTATCAACTCCGAAGTACTGAAGTTGAAGATCACCCAGGTATATGCTGGACATGGACAAATCACAAATGAAGAATTTCTCAGGAGAAGTGCTTTAAATCAAAGAAATGAATGGCAGAAAAGAAGGATGGACCATAGCAAAAAAAAAAAAAAAAAAAAAAAAGGATAACTCATGATTAATCTATGTCAGGATAATTTAGAGAAGGACTCTGACATGTTGGCCATGAAGTTCTGTGAAGAAATAAAGAAGATAAGGAGGTATGGATGGCTGTAACCTACATTCAAAAGATCTTTGGGAATCTGGGCATATCACAGTATTTCCATGCAACCTAAAGAAATCAGTTAGAGGATGACTTTTAGTTCACCGTCCTGATAGGAGCAAAATTTATCATTAAAATCACATAAAAAGGATTTAACTTAAATTTTTTCCCATTTTAAAGATAAGGAAACTGAGGTTTAGAGAGTTCATGGATACATTCCTGGTTACACATATAGTATTAGAATACTATACTAGGATTTACACTCAGGTTTTCCTGATTTTAACTCCAGCACTCACACTAGCAGCCTCACAAATAGAAAGAAGTAGGCAAATATTCTTATCTACTGGAAAGGAAATTTCTAAATTATTTGGCATTTTGAGTCTTCTTTTCGAATCATGACAAATGTTGATTTTATTCTAGTAATGTTTTTGACCTTAGACATCAACCTATCAATAAACATTTATTAAGTGCTTCTTCTTCTTCTTCTTCTTCTTCTTCTTCTTCTTCTTCTTCTTCTTCTTCTTCTTCTTCTTCTTCTTCTTCTTCTTCTTCTTCTTCTTCTTCTTCTTCTTCTTCTTCTTCTTCTTCTTCTTCTTCTTCTTCTTCTTCTTCTTCTTCTTCTTCTTCTTCTCTTCTCCTCTTCCTTCTCCTTCTCCTCTTTTCCTCTTCTTCCTCCTCTTCTTCTTCTTCTTCCTCCTCTTCCTTCCCCTCCTCCTCTTCCTTCTCCTCCTTTTCCTCTTCTTCCTTCTCTTCAACCTCGATGAATGAAGAGAGGAAGCCAAAGTGGACATTTAGTATTAAATTACCCAATATACATGGAACCACATCTAATGCTGTATTTGTCTTTCTATAACATTCTAATATCCCGTAAAATTCCCTTCTCTCACAATTTTGCATTCCTCTTTTACAAGTATCTTTCATTTATTTCTTTTTTTCTATTATTCCATTTTATTTTTCCCAATTACATGTTAAAACAATTTTTAACAATTTTTTAAAGTTTGAAATTCAAAATTCCATCCCTCTCTCTCTCTGCCTCCCCTACTCTGCCAAAACAGTAAACAATCCAATATAAGTTATACATATACAATCATCTAAAACATTTACATATACAAAAAGGCCCAAACAAAAAAAAATTAAAAAGAAAGAAGAGAGAGAAAGAGAGAGAGAGAGAAAGAGAGAGAGAGAGAAACAACATCATGAACTAATATATTATAAACCCAGAGATCCAAGCTTTTTGGAATAAAAACTCATATTTTTGACAAAAACCGGAAAATAGTTTGGTAGAAACTAGATGTGGCCCAGCTTTTCACACTGTATGCTAAAATAAGGTCAAAATGGATACATGTTTTATAAAAGAGTAATTCTCCAATACTATTGCAGTTTTTAAAATTAATTTTATAATTATAAATTTTTGACAGTATATATGCATGAGTAATTCTTTATAACATTATCCCTTGTATTCATTTTTCCAAATTTTCCCCTCCCTCCCTCTACTCCCTCCCCTAGATGACAGGCAATCCCATACATTTTATATGTGTTACAGTATAACCTAGATACAATGTATGTGTGTAAATCCAATTTTCTTGTTGCATGTTAAATATTGGATTCCAAAGGTATAAGTAACCTGGGTAGATAGACAGTAGTGCTAACAATTTACATTCACTTCCCAGTGTTCCTTCTCTGGGTGTAGTTGTTTCTGTCCATCATTGATCAGCTGGAAGTGAGTTGGATCTTCTTTATGTTGAAGATTTCCACTTCCATCAGAATACATCCTCATACAGTATTGTTGTTGAAGTGTACAGCGATCTTCTGGTTCTGCTCATTTCATTCAGCATCAGTTCATGCAAGTCTCTACAAACCTTTCTGTATTCATCCTGTTGGTCATTTCTTACAGAGCAATAATATTCCATAACATTCATATACCATAATTTACCCAACCATTCTCCAATTGATGGACATTCATTTTCCAGTTTCTAGCCACTACAAAAAGAGCTGCCACAAACATTTTGGCACACACAGGTCCCTTTCCCCTCTTTAGTATTTCTTTGGGATATAAGCCCAATAGCAGCAATGCTGGATCAAAGGGTATTCACAGTTTGATAACTTTTTGGGCATAGTTCCAGATTGCTCTCCAGAATGGCTGGATTCTTTCACAACTCCACCAACAATGCATCAGTGTCCCAGTTTTCCCACATCCCCTCCAACATTCATCATTATTTGTTCCTGTCATCTTAGACAATCTGACAGGTGTGTAGTGATATCTCAGAGTTGTCTTAATTTGCATTTCTCTGATCAGTAGTGATTTAGAACACTTTCATATGAGTGGATATAATTTCAATTTCATTATCTGAGAATTGTCTGTTCATATCCTTTGACTATTTATCAACTGGAGAATGGTTTGATTTCTTATAAATTAGTATTAATTCTCTATATATTTTGGAAATGAGACCTTTATCAGAACTTTTAACTGTAAAAATATTTTCCCAATTTGTTACTTCCCTTCTAATCTTGTTTATATTAGTATTGTTTGTACAGAAACTTTTTAGTTTGATGTAATAAAAAATCTTCTATTTTGTGATCAATAATGATCTCTAGTTCTTCTCTAGTCATAAATTCCTTCCTCCTCCACAGGTCTGAGAGATAGACTATCCTCTGTTCCTCTAATCTATTTATGATCTCATTCTTTATGCCTAAATCATGGACCCATTTTGATTTTATCTTGGTATATAGTGTTAAGTTTGGATCCATATCTAATTTCTGCCATACTAATTTCCAGTTTTCCCAACAATTTTTTTCAAATAATGAATTTTTATCCCTAATGTTGGTATCTTTGGGTTTGTCAAATACTAGATTGCTATACACATACCCTTTTTTGTCCTTTGTACCTAATCTATCCCACTGATCAACTAGTCTATTTCTTAGCCAATACCAAATGGTTTTGGTGACTGCTGCTATATAATATAGCTTTAGATCAGGTATACCTAGACCACCTTCATCTGACTTTTTTTTTTTTATTAATTTTCTTGAAATTCTCGACCCTTTATTCTTTCATATGAACTTTGTTGTTATTTTTCCTAGGTCACAAAAATAGTTTCTTGGGAGTCTGATTGGTATAGCACTAAATAAATAGTTTGGGGAGTATTGTCATCTTTATTATATTCGCTCGGCCTATCCACGAGCACTGGATATCTTTCCAATTATTTAAATCTGACTTTATTTTTGTGGCAAGTGCCTTGTAATTTTGCTCATATAATTCCTGACTTTCCTTTGGTAGATAGATTCCCAAATATTTTATGCTCTCAACATTTGTTTGGAGTGGAATTTCTCTTTGTATCTCTTGCTGTTGCAATTTATTGGTGATGTATAAAAATGCTGAGGATTTATGTGGTTTTATTTTGTACCCAGCAACTTTGCTAAAGTTGTGAATTATTTCTAATAACTTTTTATTAGAATCTCTGGGGTTTTCTAAGTATACCATCATATCATCTGCAAAGAGTGACAGTTTGATTTCCTCATTACTTACTCTTATTCCTTTAATCTCTTTCTCGACTCTTATTGCCAAGGCTAGCATTTCTAATATAATATTGAATAGTAATGGTGATAGTGGACAACCTTGTTTCACTCCTGATCTTACTGGGAAAGGTTCCAGTTTATTTCTGTTGCATATTATGCTTACCGACAATCGTAAATATATGCTCCTGATTATTCTAAGGAATAGTCCATTTATTCCTATACTCTCAAGTGTTTTTAGTAGGAATGGATGTTGGATTTTATCAAATGCTTTTTCTGCATCTATTGAAGATGATCATATGGTTTTTATTAATTTGATTATTAATATGGTCAATTATACTAATAGTTTTCCTAATATTAAACCAGCCCTGCATTCCTGGTGTAAATCCTACTTGATCATAGTGTATTATCCTGTGGATGATTTTCTGAAGTCTTTTTGCTAATATCTTATTTAAGATTTTAGCATCAATATTCATTAAGGAAATTGGTCTATAGTTTTCTTTCTCAGTTTTCAATCTACCTGGTTTAGGTATCAGTACCATGTCTGTGTCATAAAAGGAGTTTGGCAGGACTCCTTCATCTTCTACTTTTTCAAATAGTTTATATAACATTGGGGCTAGTTGTTCTTTAAATGTTTGGTAGAATTCACATGTAAATAAATCCATCTGGTCCTGGGGATTTTTTCCTTGGGAGTTGATTAAAAGCTTGTTCTATTTCTTTTTCTGAAATGGGACTATTTAAGCAATTTATCTCCTCCTGTTAATCTAGGAAGCCTATATTTTTGGAGGAAGTCATCCATTTCACTTAAGTTATCAAATTTATTGTCATAATGTTGGGCAAAGTAACTCCTTATTATTTCTCTAATTTCCTCTTCATTGTAGAAAGATCCCCCTTTTCATTTGTAAGACTAACAATTTGATTTTCCTCTTTCCTTTTTCTGATCAGATTTACCAGAAGTTTATCTATTTTCTTGGCTTTTTCATAAAACCAACTCTTGGTTTTATTTATTAATTCAATAGTTTTTTTTACTTTCAATATACTTTCATTTTCAATTTCAATTTCAAAATACTCTCCTTTTAATTTTAGTATTTCAAGCTTAGTTTTTGGTTGGGGGTTTTTACTTTGGTCTTTTTCTAGCTTTTTCAGTTGCAGGTCCAATTCATTAATCTTCTCTTTCTCTATTTTGTTCAAATAAGCCTCTAGAGATATAAAATTTCCCCTTATTACTGCTTTAACTGCATTCCACAAATTTTGGTATGATGTCTCATCGTTGTCATTATCTTGGTGAAATTATTAATTGTTTCTATAATTTGCTGTTTCACCCAGTCATTCTTTAAGATAATATTGTTCAATTTCCAATTACTTTTTGGTCTATTTACTCCTAACTTCTTATTGAATGTAGTTTTTATTGCATTGTGATCTGAGAAGAAGGCAGAAATAGTAAATGCCTTCTTCTCAGATCACAATGCAATAAAAACTACTATTGCAGTTTGATATATCTTCTGAAATTTGTTTTTAGAATTATTAAGAGTGATGAGAGGTTAGGTGATTTGCCCACGGTCACCATACTCATAGCTGTCACAAGCTGGACTTCTATTAAGTATTTATTATATTATACAATGCTATGATAGGGTAGCAGATCCTGTTCTCACTTGAAGGTTAGTGCCAGCATCATAAACCTTTAATAGATGTCTCATATAATGACAAATATTTTTGTTCTCCCATTTCCTTTCAAAATATAATGTACAGATGTAGTCTATGTGGTTGGCTTCAGTATAATGGCTACATACTGAAGACTGTCATAATACTTTCTTTTGTCTTTTCTCTAAAACACAAAAGCTTAGCTATACTAAAATTAATATTTTCCTTTCCTAGGTCACCCTACTATTCTGTGGTTAATTGTAATAGTTAACCAAAGACCACGGAATTACAAAAATTATTTTTAAAAGATCTCTTAACTGTCAAAGCTAATGGTCTTTTCTTAACCTATAACTTTCCTTTGAAGAATTTGATTCTATCATTGTATACAGTATCAGAAATATTGTACAATGATCAACTTTGAATACCTTAGTTCTTCTCAGGTATACAATGATCCAAGACAATTCCAAAGGAGTCATGTTGAAAAATGCTGTCCATATCCCTGATGGAATATGAATGCCTATCATAGCATATTATTTTTACTTTATCTTTTTAAGTTTTTTCTTTTTATGTTTCTTCTTTCACAACATGACTAATATAGAAATATATTTTAAGTGATTGCATATATAAAACCTATTTAAAATTCTTACCTTTTTAGAGAAGAGCCTGGGGGGCAAGGAATGGAGAAAATTTGAAACTCAAAATTAAAAAAAAATAATAATGTTAAGTATTGTCTTTATATATAACTGGAAAAAATACTCTTTAAAAAAGAATTTGATTCTATTTGACTTCCCCTTTTCCTCCTGTATGCATTTTCTTCTCTAGATTTTTATATTTTATTACTCTTTTAGTTCTCTTCCTACCTGCTTGTTGCCATCTCAGTCTTACGTTCTGGGTCTGATTTATCCATGTCACTCATACAAGAGTTCTTCCTCAAGGCTCTGCCCTTGATGCTCTTCTGTTTTCTCTCTATACTTTCTCATTTGGTGTTCTCATCAGTTCCTAGCATTTTAATGGTTAAATCTAGGCTAATCATTCATATATATATGTGCATGTAATATATGTGTGTGTGTATTTATATATATTTTCCTTGTTTCTTTCCTGAGCACCAGTTCTAGAGCATCATTTACTTAATGAAGATTTCATGTGGATATATTTTCAGCCTGTCTGCTGAACTTCCCAATCGTCATCTAGAGTACTGCCATCTTTTTAGTCATGTGGGTCTATAATTTTATTTTCATTCTTCCCTCCTTACTCTCACCTACCACATATGCACAGTCAGTTGCAAAATCTTATTACTTCACCATGACATATGTCATAAGGGTCTTTTTCTTCATTCCCATAGCCACTACCAGAATTCAGGTCCTCATCACCTCTTGACTAAAAATAGTGATTTAATAATTAATTGACCACCTTGTCTCAGTCCCTACCTACTCTAATTCAGCCTCATTTTCTACTCAGCTGTTGAAGTGATTTTCCTAATACACAAGCTTGATCCTCCCTATTCAATAAATTCCAATGACTACATATTATCTCCCAAATAAGGCACAAAATCCTTTGGAATCCAAAGTTCTTTAGATCTAGTACCTTCCTATTTTTCTATCATCTTACATATTATTTATTCCTCTGAATTCACTAATTCACCTTACTGGCCCACTTGTCTTATTATACACTCCCCTCCCTATACCCATACCCACATACCAACATCCCATATAAAATGCACATTTTCATTTTATGCTTTTCAATGGCTTTTGGCCATTCCTTTATCCTGTAAAGACATAGCTCAAATGCCACCTTCTTCAAGATACCTATACCACACCATGACAATATTCTTAAGGTTGCTATCCATTCTGTATATATCTTGTGGATACCATGATATATACATATTGTATCTCATTAGAATATTAGCTATAGACATATTAGATATTAGAAAATTAGAATTTCCTCTTTGAAGAAAGGGTTTTTTGGCTTTTTCTATATGAATCTTCAAAAGTTAGCATAGTGCCAGACACATAATAAAGACTATATTCTTGTTGATTGATTTTTTAAAATAGTGTATTACTAGATTTTAAGAATATTGAAATTTAAAGCCATCATAGTGCATTTTTCAAGAATGTTAACTACACTTATTAGTGATAGTCTCCAAAAATGTTTCTAGGGTGAAGCTTATTTTGAATTTATAAAAAAAATAATGTAAATACCTATTAATTCAGGACCTAAATTATGTTATTTGAATTAATAATGAATGAATAAAAAAGTATTTATTAAGAACTTAATATATGCAGCTATTTGGTGTAGTAGAGTGCTAAGCCTAGAATCAGGAAGATTTATCTTCCTGTGTAAAGGGCTAGAACTGAGCAAATGCACTTGGATAATGGAGCACATGAGACTAATTGCCAATTGGACAATTCTCTATTAACAGGTTTGAAGGATGACCCTCCCCAACTATTCTGTGCTGGCTCGATTGGTGGGACAAAGAAGGGAAAGTAACTTGTGTGGGTGGAGTAGGAGGAGGAATTTTTTTCTTTTTATTAATTTGCATAGGTATTTTTTTTTTTTTTTTACAACATTATCCCTTGTACTCCCTTCTTTTCCAAATTTTCCCCTTCCTTCCCTCCACCCCCTCCCCTAGATGGCGGGCATTCCCATACATATTAAATATCTTATAGTATATCCTAGGTACAATATATATATGTGCAGAACTGAATTTTGTTGTTGTTATTGTTGCAAAGGAAGAATTGTATTTGGAAGCTAAAAATAATCTGGGAAGAAAAATAATAATAATAATGCGCACAGTTTACACTCATTTCCCAGTGTTCCTTCTTGGGTGTAGCTGATTCTGTCCATCATTGATCAATTGGAATTGAATTAGCTCTTCTCTATGTTGAAGATATCCACTTCCATCAGAATACATCCTCATACAGTATCATTGCTGAAGTGTATAATGATCTCCTAGTTCTGCTCGTTTCACTCAGCATCAGTTGATGTAAGTAGGAGGAGGAATTTGAGGCATTCTCTAGGCGGTGGGGAAAGAGGAAGAAGGTGTGGAGATTGCTAGATCTAATCCCCTGACAGCGACCCCTAAAGACCAAGAATAAAGATTTTTGATGATTCTGACTGGATGATTTCTGGGAAGACAGAGTCCCAGAATTCCTGAATTCAAATTTGACCTCAGATACTTTCTAGCTGTGTGACCCTAGGCAAGTCACTTAATCCAATTTACTTCAGTTTCCTCATCTGTAAAATGAGTTGGAGAAGGAAATGGTAAACTACCACAGTAAGTATCTTTGTCAGGAAAGTCCCATATTGGTCATAAAGAATTGGACATAACTGATAAATGATTAAACAGTAACTATTAGATATATAAATGTAAAAAATCAGATGGTTCCCATCCTCAAGAAACTTGCAATTTAATAGGGGAAAACAATATAGACTTGAAGGTCATGGCTCGTTTATGAGTTTGGAATGAGTATGATTGGAGAACAGCATAACAGGTTTGGGATGGAGATATAATGCAAAGGCTGTAGGATTTGTAGTTACTTAAGAGACAGGTTGAGAGTCTTTTTCTGTTTGACTCAAATCAGAAAGATTACTTTCGGCAGCCAGGTGACATAATGTATAGAATTCTGGACTAGAGTTAGAAGATCTGAATTTAAGTAGTCTCAGATATTTCCTACCTGTGTGACCATGAGCAAGTTATTCACTTTTCATCAACTGCAAAATGAAAAAAGAAATTCTAACTCCCAGAATTGTTGTGAGGATCAAATGAGATAATATTTGTAAAGCACTTAGCACAGTGCCTGACAGGCAGTAGGCACTATAGAAATGCTAATTATCATCATCATCATCATCATCATCATCATCATCATTATCATCATCCTCATTCTTAGAAGCTTTTAGTCATATTTTCTTTCTAATTTCATCACAAATGCCACATTAATGGAAGTTGAGGGAATAAAAAAAGGGAGGCATGAGAAATGATAAAATGTTCTTGAGTGAATATGAAGATACAAAAAAGAATAAAATTTGGAAGAAGTGGGAAGGAATCAAAAAACAAGAGAACCTGCCAGCTGCAGCCGGCAAGATGGATAAAGTAAGTGCTGGACTTGGATTTGGGAAATTCTAACTTCAAATCTGTTTTTCAATGCTGTCTAGCTGTGTGACTCTGGACAAGTCACTTAACTGCTGTCTGCCTCAGGCCTCTCATTTGTAAAATAGAGATGATAATACCACCTACCTCTTGGGATTGTGAGGGTTAGTGAGATATTTGTAAAATGCTTTTCAAACCTTAAAGTACTATATAAATACTAGTTATTATTAAGAAGGGCAGCTAGATAGCATAGTGGATACAGTGTTGTGTTTCAAGTCAGAAAGACCTGAGTTCAAATCTAATCTTATACATTTACTAAGCTGTAGTCTATCAATTAATCCTTATTTTCCTCATCTGTAAAATGATCTAGAAAAGGAAATGGCAAACACGTTCAGTATCTTTGCCAAGAAAAACACAAATGGGGTTTGAAGAGTTTAACACTATTGAAAAGACTGAACAACAACAAAAATTTGTTAAGAAAGAATTCTTTAGCATAAGAATAAATTGATAGAAATAGATTAGCAACAAAGTCAGTCATTGATAGGATGAATTACCAGAAAGTTGTGCGCTCTATAATCATGTTGAGGCTTTGCTGTATCAATGGTTTCTTTAGTGTGAGGAATTCCCTTCACTAATGTATATCTCAGTCCTTCACCACTTTTTCAGATTGTGTAGTTCATAACTATCTCTCTGTGGGAGTATTTCTGTGTGGAACCCTTACTGTGTGTTTTGTCATACTGGTTAGTGACAAACTTCCCTCTTGTGTGATGCTTCATCTTCTATTAAAAGTGAACAATATATTGCATTTAAACTTGTGATAAAAATATCCTATGATCTGATTCTTTTTTAAAAATTTCAATAGTATTTTATTTTTTCCATTATGTGTAAAGATAGTTTTCTTTTTTAAAATAGTTTTTTGTTTTTCCAAATACACGTAAAGATAATTTTCAACATTCACCTTTGCAAAACCTTGTGTTCCAAATTTTTCTCCCTCCCTTTCCTCCAACCCCTTCCCATAGACAGCAAGCAATTCAATATAGGTTAAATATATGTAATTCTTCTAAACATATTTCCATATTTATCATGCTATACAAGAAAAAATCAGATCAAAAGGTAGAAAAAATGAGAAAGAAAAAAAAGCAAACAACAACAAAAAGTGAAAATACTATGTTTTAATTCACATTCAATCTCATAGTTCTCTGTATGAGGATGGCTTAAAGATAGTTTTCAACATTCATTTTTGTAAGATACTGAGTGTCAAATTTTTCCTCCTTCCTTCTCTTACCTCCCTCATCCCCAAGAGCAAGCATTCTGATATAGGTTATACATTTACAATTATTTTAATAATATTTCTATTTTAGTCATGTTGTGAAAGAAAAATCAGATAAAAAGGGAAAAATCATGAGGAAAAAAAGCTCAAACAAGTAAACAAAAAAGATGACAATAAAATATGCCTTGATTGGTAGTCAGTCTCCCTAGTTCTCTCTCTGAATGTAGATGAGATTTTCTATCCCAAGTCTGTTGGAATTGTCTTGGGATCACTACTGCTGAGACAGCTAAATTTTTCATAGTTGGTACAATCTCATTCTTTGTGGGATTCTTCACTGATGACTTTCAAAAAAATAATGGAAAGTTTAAAATATTTCAGCATTTTTAGCTTGTGGTAATTTGGTTTTTCCTACATTACAACATTGTTGAAAGACTATCAGTGGAAAAGACAAAAAAAAAAAAACAAAAAAAACAAAAAAAAAAAACTTCCTGAAACATCTGGATTTCAGGGAAGTGGAAGATATACTTTGTTACAGATAAATTGTGAAGGTGAAATAGGCCTGTGTTAATTGATTCCATAACTATGTAATGATTTTTCAGAGCACTAACATTTTTGCTATGGGTCACCTACTTTAATGTCACTAAGTATTAACACATTTGTCTTCATTCCTACTTAGGGTATTTTTGGATGAAGGATACTTTATTTTCTTTACCTCACACCTGCCATTTGAATCTCTAGCAGCCTCATGGAGGGCATGGTTAGGAGCAATGAGAAAATTGAAAACACAAAGGCGGAAGAATTTAAGATAACTTGAAAATTGATTTTCTTCAGTGAGCATGAAGATTAGCACTCTAGGCCACAGACAAATGATGTTTAGGGAAAAATTGAGAATTGTCCACAGTTTTGTATTATGTTAATAAAGAATTTTTGTTTGTTGCTGATTTGAAGAATAACACCTAACAAGACAGATTTGTTTATTCATAAATGTGTGTGTGTATACATACATATATACATAAATAATTATGAAAATTGACCTTAGAATCTGATTTTCTCTCTTATCCCATTGATAATCAATTGATCTCAGAATAGTCTGTCATGCAATAATGGGGAATTTCTGTTTAATTGCAATAAGGTATCACTTTCAGCCCTTCTGGTTGGGATAATTAGTTCATTCATTCTCTCTGAATCCTATGTTCTCTGGGATTTACAGTCACATAAAAATTATTATAAAACAGCTCTTAGATTACATTATCAGTATGCCTTTTCTACATTGCACATAATGTGGTTTATGGTTCTTTAAAATTCAATGACACTGAGGTCTGGGAACTCTTGGGCTGGCTGGGAGGGAAGAGGAGGGGAAGAGCAGGGGGTGAACTGTGGCTGGCTTGTTTCCGGTAGCACAGTCCTGCTCCCTGTCCCTTTCTTCTTGGTTTTCTCTGATATAGCTCTTTCCCAGACACATCAGGAAAATTACACCTATCCAAAGGCTTTGACCTAGTGCTCTCATTCCCAAGCCATGAGAATGTTTTGTTTTCCTTATATTCTCCGTATGGGGGTGGAGAAGAAATTTACCAGTCTGGCTTATTTACAGTCCCTTTCCTAAGAGAAACCAGACATGAGAGCTAGCATTACAGAGAAAAAATATAAGAAGGATGTCGGGAAAATGACAAGGTTCTAGCAGGGGAGGAATAAAGCCTGAGGTGTCAGTTGACTTGATTATTAAGGGAGAGAGCTCTTAAAAAAAAAAAAAAAAAAAAAAAAAAAAAAAAAAAAAGAGGATCCTAAGGTGAAAGATCATATGGTGCATTAGAAAAATCACTGGTCTTATCCATTCCTGGGAACCCCAGGGATATGATTCCAGGAAAGTTGTCCCTACCTCCTGAGATGTCTAAGCTCACTTGCTATTCATTTGTTACTTTTTTTTTTTTTAAAGTAACATGATGTGAGGAATAAAATTTGAGTTTCTTTCAAAATTTTGTAACTGAAATAAAAACCTACTTTAATTTCAGAGTTAGAAACAGAAGTAAATCCTTCTTTTACAACTAGAAGATATTACAAAATAAAGTCCAAACGTTTCCACCTGGCATGTAAAGTTTTCCCTAATATTTTTATAAACCATAATCCTAGGCTGACTTTCTATTCCCACATCTTCCTTCTTTCTGAATGATGGGGGGGAGTGGGTAGGTGATAGAGATAGCTCACACAGCTTTTGAGCTGATTGTAAAATTTTCAGGGTGAGAATTTACATCTTAGAAATTGACAAACACTGTCAAATTGGACTTGATTTATTCTTTCATTGATTGTTAAGACAAGAAAATGATAGAGAAAATATTAATCATTCACATTAAATTTAAAAGTATCACGAACACTATTTTTTCTTTCTTTTTTTATTGGAGACCTAGATGTTAAACATTTACTAACACATAGTACTTCCACCCTAGGCTACATCCATGTAAATTGGATCTCTTTGTACTAAGCAAACTAGATTATTCATTCTTTACTATTTAAAATTATAAATTCAGAAATCTAGAGTAATTCATTTAGGTAATGAAAAACACAGTTAAATTTAAAGATTATTTTACTTTGAAAACTTGAATTGATATGCACGTATGTGTGTATATATGTAAATTATTCTGTACATACTTCTATTTATCATTTCTTCCTCTGGATGAAGACAGAATCTTTCTTCATATGTCTTTTATAATCAAAATGACTAATTCACTCAAAGTTGTTAAACAATATTGTCATTACTAACAACGTTCTTTCTGCTCTTCTCATTTCACTTTTCATTATTTCATGCAAGTCTATCCATATTTTTCTTCGAGCTCATCATTTCTTATAACATCCATCATAATAATATACTATAACTTGTTTAGACACACAGTTTCCAGTTCTTTGCTACCACAGAGAGAGTTGCTATTTTTTTTTGAACATATAAGTTCTTTTCCATTTTCTCTAATCATCTTTGGAAATAAGGCCTAGAAGAGTTTTTGCTGGATCAAAGGATATAGTAATTAAATAACTCTTTGGACATATTTCCAGATTGCTCTCCAAAAAGTATGAATCATTTCACAGTTCCACCAACGAGTTAGTGTCCCAATTTTTCTACATCCCCTCTAATATTTGTCACCTTTCCATTCAATGATTTTAGCTAATATGAGTTGTAACCTCCTATATGTATTTTATGCTGCCAGAATATGAACTTGTTGAATGATTCTTGCTTTTCTATCAGTATCCCCAGCACTTAGCATATTGTTTTTCAACATTAGTAATCACTTCATGCTTTTTCATTCATTCGTCCCATCCATTCATTTATTTGAAGTCAAGCTTAGTTATTATTAAGAAGCATTAAGTTGCAATTGTTTCATTTTTTAAAGAGAGAGTTTTAAGGAAAGAGAAAGGAAGTAGTCTATATATGGTAAAATTATGATGAAAATAAATGGTAAAATAAATGGTACAGATTATAAATGTGAATATATTGAAAATGTCCATTTGTAAACTCAAGGAATGGGTCCATAATGGATCCTCAGTAATAACATCTCACATTATATGCTATATTTATATAATTTCTATAATAAATATTAAAATTACATTAATAATAACTTATGAAGTGCTTTCCTCCCAACAAACTTGGGAACTGGATAGGGTAAATATAATTTATTTTTATTTTTAGATGAAAAATGTGAAAGAGTAAATAAGTTGCTAAAGGTTATGAGGCTGGTTTATGGCAGAACCATGCTTGAATCTAGGTACAATTTGCCTTTCCATGTTTGAGAGACATTTTCAATCTTATGAAGAACATCATGGAGGGCAACCATGCCCTTTCACAAAAATGCCTCAAAGTCACTATTAGAATTTTTGTGCCAGATAAAATCCCAGACTGGATGGACCATATATTTGCATGACTCAGAAGAATTGTCTTGTAGGTTTCTTCCTCAATTTCCCCATAAATAGGCAATCCATAATTGAAAATTGAAATAGAAAAATAGGGAATGAATATCACATTTATCACAAAAGCTGGAACTAAGAGACATCATAAATATCTTAAAAATCTACTTTCTTATCAGATTTTCTTAAGATAATGCATCAGAAATTTTCTGGTACACATAATATAAAACAATCTTTTCTGTAGGAATTTAAACATAAAATAAGATCTCTAAACTAGATGATTAAATAAATAACAAAAGGATATTTAAAAAGAAATAGCCCTTCAAATATTTATTTGTTCCTTTTCTGTCAGTGACACAGTTCTTCTAGATTAAGAGTTTAGCAAGGTCTTCCATCCCAGACATAATTTCTGTCTCTTGAGAATGAAATGTCTCTTACCACCTCCTTTGACTAAGAGATCAGTCAAACTGGAGAAGGGTGTTAAAAAAACTTATTCTATGTCCTGGCAGCTTAGTGTTGGCTTTCAGTCAGTTAACCAAAAAAAAATCTGTTTATCATTGAATGTTATGCTACTGTGCTGAAATTTGCTTTCTTTCAAGGAGGGCCACATATTTAAAGATCTTACCCTCTTAATCCATATTGGTGAGTGAAGGTTGGTTTTTTTTTTTTTTTTTAATCATAGCTGTAAATATATACTTAATGCATTTTACACCCCATTTCACACATTTTGTTCACAATCGCTTTGTCAAGATCACACCTCTTTGTAAGCTAGTGCCTGCGTTTCTTCTCATGCTTGTTTTTAATGCTTATTTCTATACATTTTCACACCAACTAAGCTCATTCTGCTTCACACCCTGCCCCCACTTTTTTTTACACCAGAAGCTAATGAGTTTTACCTCCTTTGTAGTCTCCCTACTTTTATCTCTGCTCAGGCCCCTATAAAACAGCCTTTTCCCTCAAAGGCCATACAGAAGGAAAAATAAAACTCTATATATCTATATATCTGTCTTTCTATATTTGTATGTATGTATATTGCTTGGAAATTTTGGGCATTTGTAATATTTTATTTGAAGAGTAAGGGGCTGAGTCCCTCTCAAATCAAGAGTTCAGCTATTATTTAAAAAAAATCAAATTTATTATTTCATCCAACAAAATTTCTTAGTGAAAGTTACGGTTTTTACTTAAAACCTTATTGATAGATATCTGTGGGCTTCTAGAAAAAACAATGGAAATCGCTGAATCAAGTTAACTGGTCTCCAAAGATTTAATGACATTTTAAGTTACTAAAACTTATACTGTTGATGCTGGAGAAACTTCTACTCGAATGCCTTTGAGCAATGAAAGCTTAAAAAGTATTATGGGACAACCTGCATGTGGGTATTCTTCCCCAACTTCCAATTTTCCTTTGTAACCTCACCTGTCTTTTGAAAAGTTGTGTCTGAATCAAATTCTTTGTTATATCTCTTTCCATTCATTTGAGCCATATTGTAGAGGAGATGTATTTACTAGATGGGACAATGAAAAGCCAAATCAAACATGTACTCAAAAAGTTGGCAAAATGACATAGTAAATATTATGGTTATAGTTCACAGAAAATTTCACATATTTGATAATAAAATATTATTTATTACAGTGATATTTTTGTAGCCTTAACAAAGAAACTTCAAATAGAATATCAAAATACTTAGATACTCCTATGAAACTGCAATGTACTTATACAAGCCATCCACACCTTTTCATATTGTATGATTCTTGTTCCTCTACTTCCATAAAGCCTGGGGCAATTAGGAAATGCAGTGGATAGAGTGTTGAACCTAGAGGCAGAAAGATTTGTTTTCAAATCCTGACTCAGATAATTATTAGCTATGTCACGTTAAACAAGTTCTTAATCTTTGTCTGCCTCATTTTCCTCAAATGCTAAATGGGGGAAAATAACAGCATCAGCCTTTTAGGGTTGTTGGAAGATCAAATGAAAGAATAGATGTGAAGTACATAAAACAGAGCAGGGTAAAAGTAGGCATTGTGAAAATCCTTATTCCTTTCTCTTTCCTATAAATTTGCTATAAAACATGAACTCATAGAACATATTTCTTTTGATTGCTTGAAGATTTTAAAAATAATATTAAATTACTTTATCTTTCTGTTATTATTTGCTCTAATTACCTGAACCAGCCCCCCAAATTTTGTCATTGTACTTGTTCTTTATATTTTTTACTCTTCTTTAAAAAAAAATTATTGATGCTTTTTGTTTTTGCATCAGTCATTTCTGAATATATCCATCATTCCTCCCTCCACCCCAAAGTGAATCCTTCCTTTGCATGTCTATATAAAACTTGCCTTATTCTTCCAACCAGACTATAAACTCTTTTGGCAAGGACACAAATTTTTTTTTTTTTAATTCTTGTAACCCCAAATGTGCCTAGCTCAGTGACAAAAATTAATCAATACAGCTAAACCATCTCCTATTGTATACAACATTTTCTCTTCTTAGTCCTTGTCATTCTGCTATGGGAGACATTTCATTATTTTCTAGGACTAAGACCACTAATTACAGATATTTCAAGTTCAGTTTTCTTTCAGTGCTGTTGTTGTTTTAAATGTACATTATTGTAGGCATTATACATAGTGTGGTGTTTGTTTACATCATTCTGCATCAATTCATGCAAATCTTTCTAATGTTCTCTTATTTGTGTTATCTTATTTGTGTAACAGTATTCTATTAAATCCACGTGACTTGGATTTAATTCTGCAATCAGTAGGCATCCACCTTATTTCCAATTCTTTGCTAACCACAAAAGTGCTTCAATTAATATTTTTAGTCCAGACTTTCTGCTTTTTCCTTCTTGGAAATATATCCAGTATTGTTGCTGTTGTTCAATCATTCAGCTATATCCAACTCTTTATGACTAACATGGACAATACAGCTGATAGTGTGATCAGTAAGACAAAGGGGTTGATGAACAGTTTAGCAATATTTCTCACATTATTCAGTAAAGTATGTTTCCTCAATAATTTGTGTTCATGGATTTATTAAACATTGCTATTTTAATTTTGATTGCTTCATGTTTTTCTAACATTCATTACCAAACAAATCATCATCAGTATTGTGCAACAGACCCATACTATTCAATATATATTTTCCTTTGTCTTTGGGGTTTTTCTATAGCTTTAAAATAACAATGTTATATTCGCTTAACCATCTGATTATTTTAGTGTCGTGATATCAAAAAACAGATCAGACTTCTCTTTTAACTAGAATTATCCTGCTCTGGAAAAAAAAAAAGTGAGTTCACTAATAAGTTACTAAGTTTACTTGAACCATGAGTCCTATTTAATTGTCAAGGACTCCTGGTTTTTATTAGATTTTAGGTATACTCTTGCTTTCAGATCCAAGACCTATACAGTTCTCTCTAGGTTACCAATTTTTATCCTCTGGGATTCAAAAACATGTCAACTCAGATATTACATTTGTCAAATCCTGATGATATATAATTCCAGAATGCTATCACCATACATAGTAAATTGGCCCTAACCATAGTAAAAGTACTTTTAACTGGGTCAGCTGACCTGATCCAATGCTTTATGTCAACAACATTTCACAGCTAGGATCAGGGTTAAATTCTAGGGATTCCCATCCTGTCAAACCTTTCCCTGGCCATCAATTCATCTTAGCCCATTTATAGAAGCATGCATTTACTTATCATACCTGCTCCTATGGAATCCCCCCACACACATTAAAATATGAGCTCCTCAAGAGCTGGGACTATCTCACATTTCTATTTGTGTCCTCAGAACTTATCACAATATTTTGTACACAGTAAGTGATTAATAATTTTTTTTTAATCATTTAAAAAATTTTAGACACTGACAATGACTTCCAACTCCAACAAGTAAGTACACCTATTCATAGTTCATAAGAAAAGCATATAGATTGTTTGGACTATGCATACAAATTCCATACATTTATGACTACTAAGCTTCTGATACTTCCAAATCTAGTTGATGAAATTCATTTAATCACTGAGGGTAAATTTTAATCATATTTACTTCTACTATGGATTTTGTTAGGCAAGCATGAAAGGGTCCATGTGCTGATAAACGTTTCATAATCAACCATCAGAAAAGAATGTATACACAACATACTTCTAAACTTATTTTGCATTATTAACATTTTCTCCATTACTTTCTTTTTTCCCATAATAGCTTTTTATTTTCAAAATATATGCAAAGATAATTTCAGCATTCATCCTTACAAAATCTTGTGTTCCAAATTTTTTCTTTCCCTTCCTCCAATCTCTCCCTTAGAAAGCTAGTAATCCAGTATATGTTAAACATGTGCAAA